>NC_092340.1:81911607-82217053 GCF_046630445.1 Rutidosis leptorrhynchoides | reverse complement strand
TCTTTGAATAAACAGACGAGCCTTGTAGTTGATCAAATAAGTCGTCGATTCTCGGTAGTGGGTAGCGGTTCTTGATGGTAAGTTTGTTCAACTCTCGGTAGTCGATACACAACCTGAATGTACCATCTTTCTTCATGACAAACAAAACAGGAGCTCCCCACGGTGATGTGCTTGGTCGAATGAAACCATGCTCTAAAAGTTCTTGTAATTGGCTTTGCAGTTCTTTCATCTCGCTGGGTGCGAGTCTGTAAGGAGCACGAGCTATTGGTGCAGCTCCTGGTACAAGATCTATTTGAAATTCAACGGATCGATGTGGGGGTAATCCCGGTAATCCTTTCGGAAATACATCGGGAAATTCTTTTGCAATGGGAACATCATTGATGCTCTTTTCTTCAGTTTGTACTTTCTCGACGTGTGCTAGAACAGCATAGCAACCTTTTCTTATTAGTTTTTGTGCCTTCAAATTACTAATAAGATGTAGCTTCGTGTTGCCCTTTTCTCCGTACACCATTAAGGGTTTTCCTTTTCCTCGTATAATGCGAATTGCATTTTTGTAACAAACGATCTCTGCTTTCACTTCTTTCAACCAGTCCATACCGATTATCACATCAAAACTCCCTAACTCTACTGGTATTAAATCAATCTTAAATGTTTCGCTAACCAGTTTAATTTCTCGATTCCGACATATATTATCTGCTGAAATTAATTTACCATTTGCTAATTCGAGTAAAAATTTACTATCCAAAGGCGTCAATGGACAACTTAATTTAGCACAAAAATCTCTACTCATATAGCTTCTATCCGCACCCGAATCAAATAAAACGTAAGCAGATTTATTGTCAATAAGAAACGTACCCGTAACAAGCTCCGGGTCTTCCTGTGCCTCTGCCGCATTAATATTGAAAACTCTTCCGCGGCCTTGTCCATTCGTGTTCTCCTGGTTCGGGCAATTTCTAATAATGTGGCCCGGTTTTCCATATTTATAACAAACTACATTGGCATAACTTGCTCCGACACTACTTGCTCTGCCATTACTCGTTCCGACACCATTTGTTCCTTTCGTTCTATTAACCCCTGGTCCGTAGACCTCACACTTCGCCGCGCTATGACCATTTCTTTTACACTTGTTGCAAAATTTGGTGCAGAACCCCGAGTGATACTTTTCACACCTTTGGCATAGCTGCTTCTGATTGTTGTTATTGTTGCGGTTATTATTGTTGTTGGGATGATTGTTGTAGTTGCTGTTGTTGTTGTTGCTGTTGTTGTTGTTGTTGTTGGGCCGTTTGTTGTAGTTGCGATTGATGTTGCGATTCTTGGGATAATTGTTGCGATTATAGTTGTAATTGCTGTTGTTGTTGTATTGGTAATTCTTATCACCGTTTTCCTCCCACTTTCTTTTGACTTGCTTCACATTGGCCTCTTCAGCAGTCTGTTCTTTAATTCTTTCTTCAATCTGGTTCACTAGTTTGTGAGCCATTCTACATGCATGTTGTATGGAGGCGGGCTCGTGTGAACTTATATCTTCTTGGATTCTTTCCGGTAATCCTTTCACAAACGCGTCGATCTTCTCTTCCTCATCTTCGAATGCTCCCGGACACAATAGGCACAATTCTGTGAATCGTCTTTCGTACGTGGTAATATCAAATCCTTGGGTTCGTAACCCTCTAAGTTCTGTCTTGAGCTTATTGACCTCGGTTCTGGGACAGTACTTCTCGTTCATCAAGTGCTTGAATGCTGACCACGGTAGTGCGTACGCATCGTCTTGTCCCACTTGCTCTAGATAGGTATTCCACCATGTTAACACAGAACCTGTGAAGGTATGCGTAGCGTACTTTACTTTGTCCTCTTCAGTACACTTACTTATGGCAAACACCGATTCGACCTTCTCGGTCCACCGTTTCAATCCGATCGGTCCTTCGGTTCCATCAAATTCCAAAGGTTTGCAGGCAGTGAATTCTTTGTAGGTGCATCCTACACGATTTCCTGTACTGCTAGATCCAAGGTTATTGTTAGTATGTAACGCAGCCTGTACTGCGGCTATGTTTGAAGCTAGAAAAGTACGGAATTCCTCTTCATTCATATTCACGGTGTGTCGAGTAGTCGGTGCCATTTCCTTCAAAATAGTCAAATGGAACAAGTTAATCATACAGAATATTAAGAGTAGTTAATAGTATTTCGTAGCATAATATGAACTCATTTATAAAAGCTTTTTCTTCATATTAGCGTTTTATAAGTTTAAATTCGGGTAGTACCTACCCGTTAAGTTCATACTTAGTAGCTAATATACAATTCAACTACTACAATTCTATATGAAAAACTGATTATAATAATATTTCGCGTTCAAACTTTTACACAATATTTTACAAACTTACAATACCGCTTATTTTACATATAGCATGAAATATAGCACACAATAAATTTGATACAAGATGGTTGTGAAGATAATTCTAGCTAGTACACAAGTCGTTCAGCAAAGGCAATAAAGACACGTAATTCATATGTCCAGAAACAAGTCATGCATTCTAGTTTTACTAGGATTACTTCCCATCCGTGGTCTTGTGGAACATAACCGTTATGGCCGTTGATAAGACAGCGTGTTGTAACGTCGTCAAAGGGACGAGGGTTACGTAATGTCCAACAGTCCCGTAACAATCTAAAAACCTCATTTCTTACCCCAATTACCGACTCCGTCACTTGTGGGAACGTTTTGTTTAATAGTTGTAGCCCGATGTTCTTGTTCTCACTTTGGTGAGAAGCAAACATTACTAATCCGTAAGCATAACATGCTTCTTTATGTTGCATGTTAGCCGCTTTTTCTTAATCACGAAGTCCAATATTCGGATATATTGATTCAAAATAATTTCTTAACCCATTGCGTAAAATAGCATTTGGGTTCCCCACAATATATGCGTCAAAGTAAACACATCGTAACTTATGGATTTCCCAATGTGATATCCCCCATCTTTCGAACGAAAGCCTTTTATAAACCAAGGCATTCTTGGAACGTTCTTCGAATGTCTTACAAACTGATCTCGCCTTAAATAGTTGTGCCGAAGAATTCTGACCGACTCTAGACAAGATTTCATCAATCATGTCTCCGGGTAGGTCTCTTAAAATATTGGGTTGTCTATCCATTTTGTGTTTTTATACTGTAAAATAGACAAGAGTTAGATTCATAAAAAAAATACTTATTAATACAAGCAATTTTTTTTTACATATATCATAAAGCATAAGCACACTATATTACTTATATTATACCACACGAATAAAACTATCTTATTCCGACTCGCTTGTTTCTTCTTCTTCGGTTTTGGTTCGTTTTTCCAAGTTTCTAGGGATATATGATGTTCCCCTAATACGAGCCGTCGTTTTCCACATTGGTTTAGAAAAACCTGGTGGTTTAGAGGTTCCCGGGTCATTGTTACAACTTAAGGACTTCGGGGGTTGACGATACATATAAAGTTCATCGGGGTTGGAATTAGATTTCTCTATTTTTATGCCCTTTCCCTTATTATTTTCTTTTGCCTTTTTAAATTCAGTTGGGGTAATTTCTATAACATCATCGAAATTCTCGTCGGAATCCGATTCATCGGATAATTGGTAATCCCCCCAATATTTTGCTTCCTTGGCGGAAACACCATTGACCATAATTAACCTTGGTCGGTTGGTTGAGGATTTTCTTTTACTTAACCGTTTTATTATTTCCCCCACCGGTTCTATTTCTTCATCCAGTTCCGATTCTTCTTCCGGTTCCGATTCTTCTTCTGGTTCCGACTCTTCTTCCGGTTCCTCTTCGGGAACTTGTGAATCAGTCCACGAATCATTCCAATTTACATTTGACTCTTCATTATTATTAGGTGAGTCAATGGGACTTGTTCTAGAGGTAGACATCTATCACATAATATCAAACGCGTTAAGAGATTAATATATCACATAATATTCACATGTTAAAAATATATAGTTTCCAACAAAATTTGTTAAGCAATCATTTTTCAAGTAAACACGGTCGAAGTCCAGACTCACTAATGCATCCTAACAAACTCGATAAGACACACTAATGCAAAATTCTGGTTCTCTAAGACCAACGCTCGGATACCAACTGAAATGTCCCGTTCTTATTGATTAAAAACGTTTCATATTAATTGATTTCGTTGCGAGGTTTTGACCTCTATATGAGACGTTTTTCAAAGACTGCATTCATTTTTAAAACAAACCATAACCTTTATTTCATAGATAAAGGTTTTAAAAAGCTTTACGTAGATTATCAAATAATGATAATCTAAAATATCCTGTTTACACACGACCATTACATAATGGTTTACAATACAAATATGTTACAACAAAATAAGTTTCTTGAATGCAGTTTTTACACAATATCATACAAGCATGGACTCCAAATCTCGTCCTTATCTAAGTATGCGACATCGGAAGCTCTTAATAATCACCTGAGAATAAACATGCTTAAAACGTCAACAAAAATGTTGGTGAGTTATAGGTTTAACCTATATATATCAAATCATAATAATAGACCACAAGATTTCATATTTCAATACACATCCCATACATAGAGATAAAAATCATTCATATGGTGAACACCTGGTAACCGACATTAACAAGATGCATATATAAGAATATCCCCATCATTCCGGGACACCCTTCGGATATGATATAAATTTCGAAGTACTAAAGCATCCGGTACTTTGGATGGGGTTTGTTAGGCCCAATAGATCTATCTTTAGGATTCGCGTCAATTAGGGTGTCTGTTCCCTAATTCTTAGATTACCAGACTTAATAAAAAGGGGCATATTCGATTTCGATAATTCAACCATAGAATGTTGTTTCACGTACTTGTGTCTATTTTGTAAATCATTTATAAAACCTGCATGTATTCTCATCCCAAAAATATTAGATTTTAAAAGTGGGACTATAACTCACTTTCACATATTTTTACTTCGTCGGGAAGTAAGACTTGGCCACTGGTTGATTCACGAACCTATAACAATATATACATATATATCAAAGTATGTTCAAAATATATTTACAACACTTTTAATATATTTTGATGTTTTAAGTTTATTAAGTCAGCTGTCCTCGTTAGTAACCTACAACTAGTTGTCCACAGTTAGATGTACAGAAATAAATCGATAAATATTATCTTGAATCAATCCACGACCCAGTGTATACGTATCTCAGTATTGATCACAACTCAAACTATATATATTTTGGAATCAACCTCAACCCTGTATAGCTAACTCCAACATTCACATATAGAGTGTCTATGGTTGTTCCGAAATATATATAGATGTGTCGACATGATAGGTCAAAACATTGTATACGTGTCTATGGTATCTCAAGATTACATAATATACAATACAAGTTGATTAAGTTATGGTTGGAATAGATTTGTTACCAATTTTCACGTAGCTAAAATGAGAAAAATTATCCAATCTTGTTTTACCCATAACTTCTTCATTTTAAATCCGTTTTGAGTGAATCAAATTGCTATGGTTTCATATTGAACTCTATTTTATGAATCTAAACAGAAAAAGTATAGATTTATAGTCAGAAAAATAAGTTACAAGTCGTTTTTGTAAAGGTAGTCATTTCAGTCGAAAGAACGACGTCTAGATGACCATTTTAGAAAACATACTTCCACTTTGAGTTTAACCATAATTTTTGGATATAGTTTCATGTTCATAATAAAAATCATTTTCTCAGAATAACAACTTTTAAATCAAAGTTTATCATAGTTTTTAATTAACTAACCCAAAACAGCCCGCGGTGTTACTACGACGGCGTAAATCCGGTATTACGGTGTTTTTCGTGTTTCCAGGTTTTAAATCATTAAGTTAGCATATCATATAGATATAGAACATGTGTTTAGTTGATTTTAAAAGTCAAGTTAGAAGGATTAACTTTTGTTTGCGAACAATTTTAGAATTAACTAAACTATGTTTTAGTGATTACGAGTTTAAACCTTCGAATAAGATAGTTTTATATATATGAATCGAATGATGTTATGAACATCATTACTACCTCAAGTTTAGTAGGTAAACCTACTGGAAGTGACAAAAAATGATCTAGCTTCAAAGGATCTTGGATGGCTTGAAAGTTCTTGAAGTAGGATCATGACACAAAAACAAGTTCAAGTAAGATTTTTACTCGAATTAAGATAGTTTATAGTTATAGAAATTGAATCAAAGTTTGAATATGAATATTACCTTGAATAAGAAAGATAACCTACTATATATAACAATGGTTTCTTGATCTTAGATGATTACTTGGAATGGATTAGAAAGCTTGGAAGTAAATTAGTAAACTTGAAGGGATTTTTGAAGTGTTCTTGGAGTGTTCTTCCTATGATGATTATAGCTTGATTCTTGAAGTGATTTTTGATGAAGATGATGATTAACTACTGGAAAAATACGTTCATAATAGTGTGTGTGTGTGTGTTGGGAGAGAATTAGAAAGAGAATTGGAAGTGAAATGGAGTGAATGATGAGTGGTAATTGGTGAGTGGTGAGTGGGGTTAAAAGGAGTTCTAGTTAGTTGACTAGCTCATGGTAGAAGTTAAAATTGATTAGTCATACATGACATAATCAAGAGTGGAATCCCATGCTAGTTCCTATTGGTATATACCTATAGTAAGTACGTTTTGAAGCTGTGTATAATACGGGTAAGAATACGACTAGAATTTTTGATGAAAGAAAAGAATGGGAAAGTAACTGTAACCATTTTCGTTAAGTATGAGTGTTTTGATATATGTATTGAAGTCTTCCAAAAGTATTTTAATACATCTAAATACACTACATGTATATACATTTTAACTGAGTCGTTAAGTCATCGTTAGTCGTTACATGTAAGTGTTGTTTTGAAACCTTTAAGTTAACGATCTCAATTAATGTTGTTAACCCATTGTTTATTATATCTAATGAGATGTTAAATTATTATATTATCATGATATTATGATATATTAATATATCTTAATATGATATATATACATTTAAATGTCGTTATAACGATAATCGTTACATATATGTCTCGTTTCGAAATCCTTAAGTTAGTAGTCTTGTTTATATGTATATAACTCATTGTTAATATACTTATGGAGATACTTACTTATCATAATCTCATGTTAACCATATGTATATCCATATATATATCGTCATGTCGTTTTTACAAGTTTTAACGTTCGTGAATCGCCGGTCAACTTGGGTGGTCAATTGTCTATATGAAACATATTTCAATTAATCAAGTCTTAACAAGTTTGATTGCTTAACATGTTGGAAACATTTAATCATGTAAATATCAATCTCAATTAATATATATAAACATGGAAAAGTTCGGGTCACTACAGCGGATGCGTTAAGTCGAAAGAGTCATCACCCGGCGTTACGATTGGGATTGTTACGTATGATTATTACTAACGATTTTCTTGAAAAACTCGGTGTGATTCAAATAGAGGCTTACGTTCACAACAAGCATGCGGAGCGAATTGTGGGACAATCGGAGTTCATTACTATGGGATCGCGTGGTTTGTTGTCTTTTCAAGGAAGAGTGTGAGTGCCTAAGATGGGTGATTACCGACAAGTGCTACTCGATGAAGCACATAAGTCAAAGAATTCCATTCATCCGGGCGCGACGAAAATGTATCTTGATTTAAGGAAAGATTATTGGTGGCCGGGCATGAAACGTGATGTTGTGAAGTATGTTGAGCAATGCGTCACGTGTTTGCAAGTTAAAGCCGAGCACCAAAAGCCGTATGGTAAGTTACAATCGTTAGAAATCCCGAAATGGAAATGGGAGCATATTACCATGGACTTCATCACAAAGTTACCTAAAACGGCGAGAACCCAGTTTGATTCGATTTGGGTTATAGTTGATCGACTGACAAAGAGTGCTTTATTTCTTCCCATTAAGGAAGCGATATCGTCGGAGACCTTGGCTAAGTTGTTTATCAAGGAAGTCATCTCTCGACACGGCGTTCCTATATCGATTGTTTCGGATCGAGATACTCGTTTTACATCTCGATTTTGGGAAAAGTTTCATGAGGATATGGGTACACAATTAAAATTGAGCACGGCGTATCATCCTCAAACGGACGGTCAAACCGAACGTACGAATCAAACTTTGGAAGATATGTTACGTGCGTGCATTATCGATTTTGGTGGTAGTTGGGACGAGCACTTACCTTTGGTGGAATTCTCGTACAATAATAGTTATCATACTAGTATTGGGATGCCACCTTATGAGATGCTTTATGGGCGTAGGTGTTGAACCCCGATTTGTTGGGGTGAAGTGGGACAAAAGGAAATCGGGAGTACCGATTTGGTTTTAGAAACGAATAGCAAGATTGATGTGATTCGAGAGCATTTGAAAAAGGCTCAAGATAGGCAAAAGTCGTATGCCGACAAACGTATACGAACGATCGAATTTCAAGAAGGTGACATGGTGATGCTTAAGGTTTCGCCATGGAAGGGTATTATTCGATTTTGAAAACGAGGAAAGTTAGCTCCTCGGTTTATTGGACCATTTAAATTTTTAGCTCGTGTTGGTGAAGTCGCGTATCGTTTGGAATTACCCGAAGAGCTTGCGGGGATCCATAATACATTTCATGTTTCCCATCTCCGTAAGTGTCTCGCAGATGATTCATCTTGGGTGCCATTAGACGAGATCGAGCTAAACAACAAGTTAGAGTATATTGGGGAGCCTATTGCTATACTCGATGAGAAGGTCAAAATGTTGAGACATAAAGAGGTAAGGACTTTTAAAGTCCAATGACGTCGTAGTAAAGGTTCCGAGTTTACTTGGGAGCCCGAAGAATTCGTGTTGGTTTATCTTCCTTCTTGTCATGCGGCTTGGATCGCGAGTACGCGCTCCGATTCAAGTGGGGGAGAGTTGTAACACCCCGTTTTTCCTGTACGTATCGAAAGGTACATACTTAATCATTTATACGTTTGAAACTCTCTAGTTTATGCGTAATTGTATAGATATAAGTGTATATATATATATATATATATATATATATATATATATATATATATATATATATATACTTGATAATGTGTGCGCATACAAGTTTATGTATGGGCCTTGATAGCGTTAAGTCTTATGAGACTATTATTGAAGTTTAGGCGAATGTAGGAGGCGGGGTTTAAGTGTACGAATTAAATAAAATCAAATTTTGTTTAAGGTTGTCGAAGTGTCCAGGTGACGGCCAATGCCGCGCCGCGACAAACTGGGCTGCGCTGCGGCATATAAAGCAAATCCAGATCAGAATGTGGGTTAAGAGAGGTTGTTTTTCCTTCGTAATGTCGCGCCACGACATATAACGCCGCGCCGTGGCATCTCTGCTTTTCTGACTCCGATGTTTACTCTATTTAAAAGGGTTTTAGGGGTAATTTGTTCTTTTCGCGTGTAGATCAGATTTGAGCATTTAATCACAACCACTTGTTCATTTAATGTAATTTCTTTTCTCTTTTCTTCCCAATTTCTCTCCCAAAACTTAAACCCCATTTGGATTAAAAGTGAGATTTGGAGTTGGAGAATTGTGAATCAAACCTTGGAGCAAGATTTAATGTTGTTCCTTGTATCTCTAGCTACGCGTTGATAGTCTCGGTAAGTTCTAACTCTAAGTTTTGAGTTTTAATTGATTAATGACTAGGGTTTGGTTACTAGAGACTTGTATGACCCATTTGGGGGTAAAATGGGTGAAATTGGGTTATGTTGTTGTTATGGAACCCTAATAACCATAATCTAGGGTTTGGTTTAATGAAATGGAGTTTGTAGGTGTTAATGGTATTGTCAAGCATTAAACACTTGTTAAAATGTTGTTGAAATGGTAAATAGGTCATGTTTGACAAGTTTGGTAGTGAAAGTGTGAAATGGGTCCAAAATGGGCTAGTTGACCTAGTTTGGGCGAAATGCACTAGCTTCGTGGTTAAAGTCGGGTCTTGGCCATTTAAGGGCGGTATTGGTGTGATTGAGTCATTTAATGCGAATTGGGTCATTAAATGCTCAAGTAAGTGTAATGTGGTTAATTCCACTAGTTGGTGTATTGATTGTGTACTTAATGAATTAGGTACATTGTCTTGAAGTTCGGACGTGCATAATCATCATCCTTGTGTCAAGGTGAGTGGAATAAGTATACATGTACGTATATGATGTGTTTACTTGTAGAAATAGATATGTGTTGTCCAAGTTAGTGATATATGCGTTGTACGCTAACGGTTTTAAGAACGGATATATGTTGTCCAATTTAGTGTTATATGTGTTGTACACTAATGATTTATGAATGGATATGTGTTGTCCGATTTAGTGTTATATGTGTTGTACACTAACGATTTTACAAACGGATATGTGTTGTCTAAGGGTTAGTGATATATGTGTTGTGCACTAACGGTTGTTGTGAACACCAATGGGAAATTAGAGTACCATTCCTTTTACGATTTGGTTTACCATGGTTGTATGAATTGTGCATTAGCATACTTAAATATGAACTATATGCTTTTGTTATTGCTAGCTCAATGTGAATTGCGGTCATTGGTATATGCATAATGTTTTGCATGGTTGTCAAATTGCTAGCTTGGGTACGGTATTGTGTAAGTGTTTGCAAGTAGATATATTACATATGTGTATGTATAATTATTGCATTCACTAAGCATTAGCTTACCCCTCTCGTTGTTTATCTTTTTAGATGCAGGTGTGGACAAGGGCAAGGGGCTTATTGGGCACTAGGTGTCCTTGTTGATGTTATGATGAAGCTTTTGGAAGTTGACCTACGTTTTGGGTAGTTTAGTCCCAAACCATGCTCAAGGGGTCGTTTGGATTATAAACTATCATTTGTAGTTGGTCAAACTTGTATCATATTCGTTAATGGCCTTCGTGCCTTTTTGTAAACATTAAACTCGTAGTATGTTTTTAATGAAGCGTGTGAAATGGTTTACATATTTAATTGGCGCTTAAATGTGTATCATTTTAAAAAAAAAATTATCGTATGGAGTACGGGTTGGGTTGTTTCAGTTTTTATAACTGGTAGTTACTGTAGTGACCCGAACTTTTCCATGTTTATATATATTAATTGAGATTGATGTTTACATGATTAAATGTTTCCAACATGTTAAGCAATCAAACTTGTTAAGACTTGATTAATTGAAATAGGTTTCATATAGACAATTGACCACCCAAGTTGACCGGTGATTCACGAACGTTAAAACTTGTAAAAAAACTATATGATGACATATATATGGTTATATATATAGTTAACATGATATTATGATAAGTAAACATATCATTAATTATATTAACAATGAACTACATATGTAAAAACAAGACTACTAACTTAATGATTTTGAAACGAGACATATATGTAACGTTTATCGTTGTAACGACATTTAATGTATATATATCATATTAAGAGATTTTCGTACATCATAATATCATGATAATATAATAATTTAAAATCTCTTTTGTTATTATAAACATTGGGTTAACAACATTTAACAAGATCGTTAACCTAAAGGTTTCAAAACAACACTTACATGTAACGACTAACGATGACTTAACGACTCAGTTAAAATGTATATACATGTAGTGTTTTAATATGTATTTATACACTTTTGAAAGACTTCAATACACTTATCAAAATACTTCTACTTAACAAAAATGCTTACAATTACATTCTCGTTCAGTTTCATCAACAATTCTACTCGTATGCACACGTATTCGTACTCGTACAATACACAGCTTTTAGATGTATGTACTATTGGTATATACACTCCAATGATCAGCTCTTAGCAGCCCATGTGAGTCACCTAACACATGTGGGAACCATCATTTGGCAACTAGCATGAAATATCTCATAAGATTACAAAAATATGAGTAATCATTCATGACTTATTTACATGAAAACAAAATTACATATCCTTTATATCTAATCCATACACCAACGACCAAAAACACCTACAAACACTTTCATTCTTCAATTTTCTTCATCTAATTGAACTCTCTCAAGTTCTATCTTCAAGTTCTAAGTGTTCTTCATAAATTCCAAAAGTTCTAGTTTCATAAAATCAAGAATACTTTCAAGTTTGCTAGCTCACTTCCAATCTTGTAAGGTGATCATCCAACCTCAAGAAATCTTTGTTTCTTACAGTAGGTTATCATTATAATACAAGGTAATAATCATATTCAAACTTTGGTTCAATTTCTATAACTATAACAATCTTATTTCAAGTGATGATCTTACTTGAACTTGTTTTCGTGTCATGATTTTGCTTCAAGAACTTTGAGCCATCCAAGGATCCATTGAAGCTAGATCCATTTTTCTCTTTTCCAGTAGGTTCATCCAAGGAACTTAAGGTAGTAATGATGTTCATAACATCATTCGATTCATACATATAAAGCTATCTTATTCGAAGGTTTAAACTTGTAATCACTAGAACATAGTTTAGTTAATTCTAAACTTGTTCGCAAACAAAAGATAATCCTTCTAACTTGACTTTTAAAATCAAATAAACACATGTTCTATATCTATATGATATGCTAACTTAATGATTTAAAACCTGGAAACACGAAAAACACCGTAAAACCGGATTTACGCCGTCGTAGTAACACCGCGGGCTGTTTTGGGTTAGTTAATTAAAAACTATGATAAACTTTGATTTAAAAGTTGTTATTCTGAGAAAATGATTTTTATTATGAACATGAAACTATATCCAAAAATTATGGTTAAACTCAAAGTGGAAGTATGTTTTCTAAAATGGTCATCTAGACGTCGTTCTTTCGACTGAAATGACTACCTTTACAAAAACGACTTGTAACTTATTTTTCCGACTAGAAACCTATACTTTTTTTGTTTAGATTCATAAAATAGAGTTCAATATGAAACCATAGCAATTTGATTCACTCAAAACGGATTTAAAATGAAGAAGTTATGGGTAAAACAAGATTGGATAATTTTTCTCATTTTAGCTACGTGAAAATTGGTAACAAATCTATTCCAACCATAACTTAATCAACTTGTATTATATATTATGTAATCTTGAGATACCATAGACACGTATACAATGTTTCGACCTATCATGTCGACACATCTATATATATTTCGGAACAACCATAGACACTCTATATGTGAATGTTGGAGTTAGCTATACAGGGTTGAGGTTGATTCCAAAATATATATAGTTTGAGTTGTGATCAATACTGAGATACGTATACACTGGGTCGTGGATTGATTCAAGATAATATTTATCGATTTATTTCTGTACATCTAACTGTGGACAACTAGTTGTAGGTTACTAACGAGGACAGCTGACTTAATAAACTTAAAACATCAAAATATATTAAAAGTGTTGTAAATATATTTTGAACATACTTTGATATATATGTATATATTGTTATAGGTTCGTGAATCAACCAGTGGCCAAGTCTTACTTCCCGACGAAGTAAAAATCTGTGAAAGTGAGTTATAGTCCCACTTTTAAAATCTAATATTTTTGGGATGAGAATACATGCAGGTTTTATAAATAATTTACAAAATAGACACAAGTACGTGAAACTACATTCTATGGTTGAATTATCGAAATCGAATATGCCCCTTTTTATGAAGTCTGGTAATCTAAGAATTAGGGAACAGACACCCTAATTGACGCGAATCCTAAAGATAGATCTATTGGGCCTAACAAACCCCATCCAAAGTACCGGATGCTTTAGTACTTCGAAATTTATATCATATCCGAAGGGTGTCCCGGAATGATGGGGATATTCTTATATATGCATCTTGTTATTGTCGGTTACCAGGTGTTCACCATATGAATGATTTTTATCTCTATGTATGGGATGTGTATTGAAATATGAAATCTTGTGGTCTATTGTTACGATTTGATATATATAGGTTAAACCTATAACTCACCAACATTTTTGTTGACGTTTTAAGCATGTTTATTCTCAGGTGATTATTAAGAGCTTCCGCTGTCGCATACTTAAATAAGGACAAGATTTGGAGTCCATGCTTGTATGATATTGTGTAAAAACTGCATTCAAGAAACTTATTTTGTTGTAACATATTTGTATTGTAAACTATTATGTAATGGTCGTGTGTAAACAGGATATTTTAGATTATCATTATTTGATAATCTACGTAAAGCTTTTTAAACCTTTATTGATGAAATAAAGGTTATGGTTTGTTTAAAAATGAATGCAGTCTTTGAAAAACGTCTCATATAGAGGTCAAAACCTCGCAACGAAATCAATTAATATGGAACGTTTTTAATCAATAAGAACGGGACATTTCAGTTGGTATCAGAGCGTTGGTCTTAGAGAACCAGAAAATTTGCATTAGTGTGTCTTATCGAGTTTGTTAGGATGCATTAGTGAGTCTGGACTTCGACCGTGTTTTCTTTAAAAATGATTGCTTAACATTTTTGTTGGAAACTATATATTTTTAACATATGAATATTATGTGATATATTAATCTCTTAACGTGTTTGATATTATGTGATAGATGTCTACCTCTAGAACAAGTCCCATTGACTCACCTAATAATAATGAAGAGTCAAATGTAAATTGGAATGATTTGTGGACTGATTCACAAGTTCCCGAAGAGGAACCGGAAGAAGAGTCGGAACCGGAAGAAGAATCGGAACCGGAAGAAGAATCGGAACCGGATGAAGAAATAGAACCGGTGGGGGAAATAATAAAACGGTTAAGTAAAAGAAAATCCTCAACCAACCGACCAAAGTTAATTATGGTCAATGGTGTTTCCGCCAAGGAAGCAAAATATTGGGAGGATTACCAATTCTCCGATGAATCGGATTCCGACGAGAATTCCGATGATGTTATAGAAATTACCCCAACTGAATTTAAAAAGGCAAAAGAAAATAATAAGGGAAAGGGCATAAAAATAGAGAAATCTAATTCCAACCCCGATGAACTTTATATGTATCGTCAACCCCCGAAGTCCTTAAGTTGTAACAATGACCCGGGAACCTCTAAACCACCAGGTTTTTCTAAACCAATGTGGACAACGACGGCTCGTATTAGGGGAACATCATATATCCCTAGAAACTTGGCAAAACGAACCAAAACCGAAGAAGAAGAAACGAGCGAGTCGGAATAAGATAGTTGTATTCGTGTGGTGTAATATATGGAATATAGTGTTCTTATGCTTTATGATATATGTAAAAATTGCTTGTATTAATAAGTATTTTTTTTATGAATCTAACTCTTGTCTATTTTACAGTTTAAAAACACAAAATGGATAGACAACCCAATATTTTAAGAGACCTACCCGGAGACATGATTGATGAAATCTTGTCTAGAGTCGGCCAGAATTCTTCGGCACAACTATTTAAGGCGAGATCAGTTTGTAAGACATTCGAAGAACGTTCCAAGAATGTCTTGGTTTATAAGAGACTTTCGTTTGAAAGATGGGGGATATCACATTGGGAAACCCATAAGTTACGATGTGTTTACTTTGACGCATATATTGCGGGGAACCCAAATGCTATTTTACGCAACGGGTTAAGAAATTATTTTGACTCAATATATCCGAATATTGGACTTCGTGATTTAGAAAAAGCGGCTAACATGCAACATAAAGAAGCATGTTATGCTTACGGATTAGTAATGTTCGCTTCTCACCAAAGTGAGAACAAGAACATCGGGCTACAACTATTAAACAAAACGTTTCCACAAGTGACGGAGTCGGTAATTGGGGTAAGAAATGAGGTTTTTAGATTATTACGGGACTGTTGGACATTACGTAACCCTCGTCCCTTTGATGACGTTACAACACGCTGTCTTATCAACGGCCATAACGGTTATGTTGCACAAGACCAAGGATGGGAAGTAGTCCTAGTAAAACCAGAATGCATGACTTGTTTCTGGACGTATGAATTACGTGTCTTTATTGCCTTTGCTGAACGACTTGTGTACTAGCTAGAATTGTCTTCACAACTATCTTGTATCAAAGTTATTGTGTGCTATATTTCATGCTTTATGTAAAATAAGCGGTATTGTAAGTTTGTAAAATATTGTATAAAAGTTTGAACGCGAAATATTATTATAATCAGTTTTTCATATAGAATTGTAGTAGTTGAATTGTATATTAGCTACTAAGTATGAACTTAACGGGTAGGTACTACCCGAATTTAAACTTATAAAACGCTAATATGAAGAAAAAGCTTTTATAAATGAGTTCATATTATGCTACGAAATACTATTAACTACTCTTAATATTCTGTATGATTAACTTGTTCCATTTAACTATTTTGAAGGAAATGGCACCGACTACTCGACACACCGTGAATATGAATGAAGAGGAATTCCGTACTTTTCTAGCTTCAAACATAGCCGCAGTACAGGCTGCGCTACATACCAACAATAACCTTGGATCTAGCAGTACAGGAAATCGTGTAGGATGCACCTACAAAGAATTCACTGCCTGCAAACCTTTGGAATTTGATGGAACCGAAGGACCAATCGGATTGAAACGGTGGACCGAGAAGGTCGAATCGGTGTTTGCCATAAGTAAGTGTACTGAAGAGGACAAAGTGAAGTACGCTACGCATACCTTCACAGGTTCTGCGTTAACATGGTGGAATACCTATCTAGAGCAAGTGGGACAAGATGATGCGTATGCACTACCGTGGTCAGCATTCAAGCACTTGATGAACGAAAAGTACCGTCCCAGAACCGAGGTCAATAAGCTCAAGACAGAACTTAGAGGGTTACGAACCCAAGGATTTGATATTACCACGTATGAAAGACGATTCACAGAATTGTGCCTATTGTGTCCGGGAGCATTCGAAGATGAGGAAGAGAAGATCGACGCGTTTGTGAAAGGATTACCAGAAAGAATCCAAGAAGATATAAGTTCACACGAGCCCGCCTCCATACAACAGGCATGTAGAATGGCTCACAAACTAGTGAACCAGATTGAAGAAAGAATTAAAGAACAGACTGCTGAAGAGGCCAATGTGAAGCAAGTCAAAAGAAAGTGGGAGGAAAACGGTGATAAGAATCACCAATACAACAACAACAGCAATTACAACAATAATCGCAACAATTATCCCAACAATCGCAACATCAATCGCAACTACAACAAACGGCCCAACAACAACAACAACAACAACAACAACAACAGCAACTACAACAATCATCCCAACAACAATAATAACCGTAACAACAACAACAATCAGAAGCAACTATGCCAAAGGTGTGAAAAGAATCACTCGGGGTTCTGCACCAAATTTTGCAACAAGTGTAAAAGAAATGGTCATAGCGCGGCGAAGTGTGAGGTCTACGGACCAGGGGTTAATAGAACGAAAGGAACAAATGGTGTCGGAACGAGTAATGGCGGAGCAAGTAGTGTCGGAGCAAGTTATGCCAATGTAGTTTGTTATAAATGTGGAAAACCAGGCCACATTATTAGAAATTGCCCGAACCAGGAGAACACGAATGGACAAGGCCGTGGAAGAGTTTTCAATATTAATGCGGTAGAGGCACAGGAAGACCCGGAGCTTGTTACGGGTACGTTTCTTATTGACAATAAATCTGCTTACGTTTTATTTGATTCGGGTGCGGATAGAAGCTATATGAGTAGAGATTTTTGTGCTAAATTAAGTTGTCCATTGACGCCTTTGGATAGTAAATTTTTACTCGAATTAGCAAATGGTAAATTAATTTCAGCAGATAATATATGTCGGAATCGAGAAATTAAACTGGTTAGCGAAACATTTAAGATTGATTTGATACCAGTAGAGTTAGGGAGTTTTGATGTGATAATCGGTATGGACTGGTTGAAAGAAGTGAAAGCGGAGATCGTTTGTTACAAAAATGCAATTCGCATTATACGAGAAAAAGGAAAACCCTTAATGGTGTACGGAGAAAAGGGCAACACGAAGCTACATCTTATTAGTAATTTGAAGGCACAAAAACTAATAAGAAAAGGTTGCTATGCTGTTCTAGCACACGTCGAGAAAGTACAAACTGAAGAAAAGAGCATCAATGATGTTCCCATTGCAAAAGAATTTCCCGATGTATTTCCGAAAGAATTACCGGGATTACCCCCACATCGATCCGTTGAATTTCAAATAGATCTTGTACCAGGAGCTGCACCAATAGCTCGTGCTCCTTACAGACTCGCACCCAGCGAGATGAAAGAACTGCAAAGCCAATTACAAGAACTTTTAGAGCGTGGTTTCATTCGACCAAGCACATCACCGTGGGGAGCTCCTGTTTTGTTTGTCAAGAAGAAAGATGGTACATTCAGGTTGTGTATCGACTACCGAGAGTTGAACAAACTTACCATCAAGAACCGCTACCCACTACCGAGAATCGACGACTTATTTGATCAACTACAAGGCTCGTCTGTTTATTCAAAGATTGACTTACGTTCCGGGTATCATCAAATGCGGGTGAAAGAAGATGATATTCCAAAGACTGCTTTCAGAACACGTTACGGTCATTACGAGTTTATGGTCATGCCGTTTGGTTTAACTAATGCACCAGCTGTGTTCATGGACCTTATGAACCGAGTGTGTGGACCATACCTTGACAAGTTTGTCATTGTTTTCATTGATGACATACTTATTTACTCAAAGAATGACCAAGAACACGGTGAACATTTGAGAAAGGTGTTAGAAGTATTGAGGAAGGAAGAATTGTACGCTAAGTTTTCAAAGTGTGCATTTTGGTTAGAAGAAGTTCAATTCCTCGGTCACATAGTGAACAAAGAAGGTATTAAGGTGGATCCGGCAAAGATAGAAACTGTTGAAAAGTGGGAAACCCCGAAAACTCCGAAACACATACGCCAGTTTTTAGGACTAGCTGGTTACTACAGAAGGTTCATCCAAGACTTTTCCAGAATAGCAAAACCCTTGACTGCATTAACGCATAAAGGGAAGAAATTTGAATGGAATGATGAACAAGAGAAAGCGTTTCAGTTATTGAAGAAAAAGCTAACTACGGCACCTATATTGTCATTGCCTGAAGGGAATGATGATTTTGTGATTTATTGTGACGCATCAAAGCAAGGTCTCGGTTGTGTATTAATGCAACGAACGAAGGTGATTGCTTATGCGTCTAGACAATTGAAGATTCACGAACAAAATTATACGACGCATGATTTGGAATTAGGCGCGGTTGTTTTTGCATTAAAGACTTGGAGGCACTACTTATATGGGGTCAAAAGTATTATATATACCGACCACAAAAGTCTTCAACACATATTTAATCAGAAACAACTGAATATGAGGCAGCGTAGGTGGATTGAATTATTGAATGATTACGATTTTGAGATTCGTTACCACCCGGGGAAGGCAAATGTGGTAGCCGATGCCTTGAGCAGGAAGGATAGAGAACCCATTCGAGTAAAATCTATGAATATAATGATTCATAATAACATTACTACTCAAATAAAGGAGGCGCAACAAGGAGTTTTAAAAGAGGGAAATTTAAAGGATGAAATACCCAAAGGATCGGAGAAACATCTTAATATTCGGGAAGACGGAACCCGGTATAGGGCTGAAAGGATTTGGGTACCAAAATTTGGAGATATGAGAGAAATGGTACTTAGAGAAGCTCATAAAACCAGATACTCAATACATCCTGGAACGGGGAAGATGTACAAGGATCTCAAGAAACATTTTTGGTGGCCGGGTATGAAAGCCGATGTTGCTAAATACGTAGGAGAATGTTTGACGTGTTCTAAGGTCAAAGCTGAGCATCAGAAACCATCAGGTCTACTTCAACAACCCGAAATCCCGGAATGGAAATGGGAAAACATTACCATGGATTTCATCACTAAATTGCCAAGGACTGCAAGTGGTTTTGATACTATTTGGGTAATAGTTGATCGTCTCACCAAATCAGCACACTTCCTACCAATAAGAGAAGATGACAAGATGGAGAAGTTAGCACGACTGTATTTGAAGGAAGTCGTCTCCAGACATGGAATACCAATCTCTATTATCTCTGATAGGGATGGCAGATTTATTTCAAGATTCTGGCAGACATTACAACAAGCATTAGGAACTCGTCTAGACATGAGTACTGCCTATCATCCACAAACTGATGGGCAGAGCGAAAGGACGATACAAACGCTTGAAGACATGCTACGAGCATGTGTTATTGATTTCGGAAACAGTTGGGATCGACATCTACCGTTAGCAGAATTTTCCTACAACAACAGCTACCATTCAAGCATTGAGATGGCGCCGTTTGAAGCACTTTATGGTAGAAAGTGCAGGTCTCCGATTTGTTGGAGTGAGGTGGGGGATAGACAGATTACGGGTCCGGAGATTATACAAGAAACTACCGAGAAGATCATCCAAATTCAACAACGGTTGAAAACCGCCCAAAGTCGACAAAAGAGCTACGCTGACATTAAAAGAAAAGATATAGAATTTGAAATTGGAGAGATGGTCATGCTTAAAGTTTCACCTTGGAAAGGCGTTGTTCGATTTGGTAAACGAGGGAAATTAAATCCAAGGTATATTGGACCATTCAAGATTATTGATCGTGTCGGACCAGTAGCTTACCGACTTGAGTTACCTCAACAACTCGCGGCTGTACATAACACTTTCCACGTCTCGAATTTGAAGAAATGTTTTGCTAAAGAAGATCTCACAATTCCGTTAGATGAAATCCAAATCAACGAAAAACTCCAATTCATCGAAGAACCCGTCGAAATAATGGATCGTGAGGTTAAAAGACTTAAGCAAAACAAGATACCAATTGTTAAGGTTCGATGGAATGCTCGTAGAGGACCCGAGTTCACCTGGGAGCGTGAAGATCAGATGAAGAAGAAATACCCGCATCTATTTCCAGAAGATTCGTCAACACCTTCAACAGCTTAAAATTTCGGGACGAAATTTATTTAACGGGTAGGTACTGTAGTGACCCGAACTTTTCCATGTTTATATATATTAATTGAGATTGATGTTTACATGATTAAATGTTTCCAACATGTTAAGCAATCAAACTTGTTAAGACTTGATTAATTGAAATAGGTTTCATATAGACAATTGACCACCCAAGTTGACCGGTGATTCACGAACGTTAAAACTTGTAAAAAAACTATATGATGACATATATATGGTTATATATATAGTTAACATGATATTATGATAAGTAAACATATCATTAATTATATTAACAATGAACTACATATGTAAAAACAAGACTACTAACTTAATGATTTTGAAACGAGACATATATGTAACGTTTATCGTTGTAACGACATTTAATGTATATATATCATATTAAGAGATTTTCGTACATCATAATATCATGATAATATAATAATTTAAAATCTCTTTTGTTATTATAAACATTGGGTTAACAACATTTAACAAGATCGTTAACCTAAAGGTTTCAAAACAACACTTACATGTAACGACTAACGATGACTTAACGACTCAGTTAAAATGTATATACATGTAGTGTTTTAATATGTATTTATACACTTTTGAAAGACTTCAATACACTTATCAAAATACTTCTACTTAACAAAAATGCTTACAATTACATTCTCGTTCAGTTTCATCAACAATTCTACTCGTATGCACACGTATTCGTACTCGTACAATACACAGCTTTTAGATGTATGTACTATTGGTATATACACTCCAATGATCAGCTCTTAGCAGCCCATGTGAGTCACCTAACACATGTGGGAACCATCATTTGGCAACTAGCATGAAATATCTCATAAGATTACAAAAATATGAGTAATCATTCATGACTTATTTACATGAAAACAAAATTACATATCCTTTATATCTAATCCATACACCAACGACCAAAAACACCTACAAACACTTTCATTCTTCAATTTTCTTCATCTAATTGAACTCTCTCAAGTTCTATCTTCAAGTTCTAAGTGTTCTTCATAAATTCCAAAAGTTCTAGTTTCATAAAATCAAGAATACTTTCAAGTTTGCTAGCTCACTTCCAATCTTGTAAGGTGATCATCCAACCTCAAGAAATCTTTGTTTCTTACAGTAGGTTATCATTATAATACAAGGTAATAATCATATTCAAACTTTGGTTCAATTTCTATAACTATAACAATCTTATTTCAAGTGATGATCTTACTTGAACTTGTTTTCGTGTCATGATTTTGCTTCAAGAACTTTGAGCCATCCAAGGATCCATTGAAGCTAGATCCATTTTTCACTTTTCCAGTAGGTTCATCCAAGGAACTTAAGGTAGTAATGATGTTCATAACATCATTCGATTCATACATATAAAGCTATCTTATTCGAAGGTTTAAACTTGTAATCACTAGAACATAGTTTAGTTAATTCTAAACTTGTTCGCAAACAAAAGATAATCCTTCTAACTTGACTTTTAAAATCAAATAAACACATGTTCTATATCTATATGATATGCTAACTTAATGATTTAAAACCTGGAAACACGAAAAACACCGTAAAACCGGATTTACGCCGTCGTAGTAACACCGCGGGCTGTTTTGGGTTAGTTAATTAAAAACTATGATAAACTTTGATTTAAAAGTTGTTATTCTGAGAAAATGATTTTTATTATGAACATGAAACTATATCCAAAAATTATGGTTAAACTCAAAGTGGAAGTATGTTTTCTAAAATGGTCATCTAGACGTCGTTCTTTCGACTGAAATGACTACCTTTACAAAAACGACTTGTAACTTATTTTTCCGACTAGAAACCTATACTTTTTTTGTTTAGATTCATAAAATAGAGTTCAATATGAAACCATAGCAATTTGATTCACTCAAAACGGATTTAAAATGAAGAAGTTATGGGTAAAACAAGATTGGATAATTTTTCTCATTTTAGCTACGTGAAAATTGGTAACAAATCTATTCCAACCATAACTTAATCAACTTGTATTATATATTATGTAATCTTGAGATACCATAGACACGTATACAATGTTTCGACCTATCATGTCGACACATCTATATATATTTCGGAACAACCATAGACACTCTATATGTGAATGTTGGAGTTAGCTATACAGGGTTGAGGTTGATTCCAAAATATATATAGTTTGAGTTGTGATCAATACTGAGATACGTATACACTGGGTCGTGGATTGATTCAAGATAATATTTATCGATTTATTTCTGTACATCTAACTGTGGACAACTAGTTGTAGGTTACTAACGAGGACAGCTGACTTAATAAACTTAAAACATCAAAATATATTAAAAGTGTTGTAAATATATTTTGAACATACTTTGATATATATGTATATATTGTTATAGGTTCGTGAATCAACCAGTGGCCAAGTCTTACTTCCCGACGAAGTAAAAATCTGTGAAAGTGAGTTATAGTCCCACTTTTAAAATCTAATATTTTTGGGATGAGAATACATGCAGGTTTTATAAATAATTTACAAAATAGACACAAGTACGTGAAACTACATTCTATGGTTGAATTATCGAAATCGAATATGCCCCTTTTTATGAAGTCTGGTAATCTAAGAATTAGGGAACAGACACCCTAATTGACGCGAATCCTAAAGATAGATCTATTGGGCCTAACAAACCCCATCCAAAGTACCGGATGCTTTAGTACTTCGAAATTTATATCATATCCGAAGGGTGTCCCGGAATGATGGGGATATTCTTATATATGCATCTTGTTATTGTCGGTTACCAGGTGTTCACCATATGAATGATTTTTATCTCTATGTATGGGATGTGTATTGAAATATGAAATCTTGTGGTCTATTGTTACGATTTGATATATATAGGTTAAACCTATAACTCACCAACATTTTTGTTGACGTTTTAAGCATGTTTATTCTCAGGTGATTATTAAGAGCTTCCGCTGTCGCATACTTAAATAAGGACAAGATTTGGAGTCCATGCTTGTATGATATTGTGTAAAAACTGCATTCAAGAAACTTATTTTGTTGTAACATATTTGTATTGTAAACTATTATGTAATGGTCGTGTGTAAACAGGATATTTTAGATTATCATTATTTGATAATCTACGTAAAGCTTTTTAAACCTTTATTGATGAAATAAAGGTTATGGTTTGTTTAAAAATGAATGCAGTCTTTGAAAAACGTCTCATATAGAGGTCAAAACCTCGCAACGAAATCAATTAATATGGAACGTTTTTAATCAATAAGAACGGGACATTTCAGTTACTAGTTACCGAAGCTAAGGGATTTTCGGTTCAAACTCAGTGTAGAATTTAGTATGTACTTGTATCCATTGTGTTTAAAATAAAGTGCATGTATTCTCAGCCCAAAAATATATATTGCAAAAGCATTTAAAAAGGGAGCAAATGAAACTCACCTTAGCAGCATATAAAGTCGTTCACCAAAATGTGACCGAAACTCGGATTACCAAATAACCGTAGATCTCAACCTAGAGAACATATGTTGGTCAATAAATGTCTATCAAGCTAGGTCAGGTCATAGTGTATCACAATCCTAATGCTCGAGATCGACATACAAAAGTTATCCAAAGTCGTTTCAAAAAGTCAATCTGATTCAATACTATAGTTTTTATAAGGCTTTAAAATATGATAAAATAATCAATTTTGACAATTGTTCAACAAAACAAGACGTGCCTTATATAAGGATTCATTTACTCGGCTAATAATATTCAAAAATCCAATTTATCAATCTTATAAATAAGTTGTTTAAGTATCAATTGCGGATTCAAAAGCAATTCCAATTAACGTTAATCATAATTCAGTTGACCATATCTTTTAATTCGTTCATCGAAATTACGCGATTTCTAAATGAAAAGTTATTGATTTTTCGACAGCTTTCCAAAAACATGCATATCATATACCTTTTATCAGTAATATATGTATTTAATTCGTGATTCATCATAAACTGTTTAACGAGGAAATTTAGTATACAAGCATGCATAAATATATATACTCGAGCACTAGACATGGATACACAATTAATATATAAAAGATAAGATATAAATGCTTACGTATCAATATTGTGATTCAATATTGCAGAAAAGTACGTAGACGCAACGGAGATGGTAAATACTAGTTTGACTTGCGAATAATACTCACGAACATTACCCATAACCTCCATAGTTATAACCCACAGTTTCCCTAGCTCTATCCCGCTCGAAAGACTTGTTTGAAAATAATTCGCTCATGACCTCGTCGTAGTAGTTTATGTATAATAATACTAATAATAATACTCCTAAATATAAGATTAATAATAATATTAATCTTAATAATAATAATAATATAAATAATAAATATAAATAATAAATATAAAATATAATACGGAGTAATATAGATATTAATATGTGTGTGTGTGTTGAGCAAACTGGCCAATTTATAGAATGTTTCTGAATTATGACTGTCATGCGATCGCATAGGTTTTATGCCTATTTCTCATGCGGTCGCATGGCCCCAAAATCCAGCTCACAATTTTTTTGTTTTCTTGTTTGTCGACATATTATTATATATATATATATATATAATATATAATTTATATTAATTATATATATATTATATTATATTCATGTACATAGTTGACTTGTAATTTTAGGTCCGTTGACTCGTACGTTGATGCTCGACTCGTGTACCACTTTCGGTTTTTCGAACGCACTTTCGTACGTTTAGAAAACTAGCTTTTTACGTTACGCGACGTGTACCCTTATTAATAATTTGACTTACTCATCAATAAATTACCTTATAAAAAATATAACTTATAAAATTGAGCGTTGTGGTCATTTGCTTCTATAAATCAGTGACTCGTTGTTTATCAAAATATATTATTTTAAATCAGGACGTTTTTTGACTAAGTTAATATTATATTTTTGTAAATATATATATATATATATATATATATATATATATATATACATATATATATATATATATATATATATATATATATATATATATATATATATATATATATATATATACGTATATTTTTCAATCCAATTATAATGGTTCGTGAATCGTCAGAGTTTGGTCAAGGTTAAATGAATGTATGAATACAGTTTACACTTCTTGAGATTCAACTTAACAAACTTTGCTTATCGTGTCGGAATAATATAAAGATAAAGTTTAAATTTGGTCAGAAATTTCCGGGTTGTCACATGCTGTGTTGCTGCTATTTTCTGTCGAACAAGAAGACCCAAACAGCCTTCTTTTAGGTCGATTGTTTCTGCTACTGCAGTCTGCTTCTTTTCGTGTATCATCATCACCAATCCTTAGTCTCTAACCTTCTTAAGGTATCCTAAAAACCCTAGTTCAATCCTACATTTAATCTCTTAAGTTATAATTATAAGTATTATGATAAAAGTTTATGATTTCATGTTGAAATTAGGTATGAATATGATGTATGATCATGATTAGTTTATGTTAGTATGAATTAAGTATAATTATGGTGATTTAGGTTAAAAGATAATGAAGGTTATGATTAATAAGATTGTGAAATTTAAAAGTGTTATGGTTATTAATAAGGTTAAAGATTAAGATCATGAAACTTGTAGGAATAATGATAATGATTATGATTTTATGTAAGTGAACATAAACAAGTATGAATATGAGTAAGTATGATTAAAAAGGATTAGGGTTAATGAATATGATTAGAGAGAATGTAAAAAGTTATGATTTTATGTGATGATTAGGTCAAGTTTATGATAAAAAGTTTTAATAGTAAGATTAGTAATGTTAATAGGTATTGAATATGATAAGTAGGTTATGATATTATAATTAGTAACGTGTAATGATAAAGATATGCATGCATGCATGCATACGTATGTGTGTACATGTATACATTGTGGATGTATGTGTATGTGTATATGTAAATATATATGTACGTGTATATGTATGTGTATATATGTATGTACATGTACGTGTGTATTATGTATGAATGTGTATTATGAAAGTATTATATGACGTTAGTAAATATAATAAAAAAGTAATAAGTGTGTATATATATATATATGTATCATCTTACACTTACTTATATATATATATATATATATATATATATATATATATATATATATATATATATATATATATATATATATATATATAACACATATACCTAATATATATATATATATACTATATAGTTATGAACATGTATGATAATAATAAAGAATATATATTTATGTATCACATAGGTGTATATCTATATATGTAACATATAATGATAAGTATACATAATAGTTGATTAATTAAATAATAATACTATTATTAGTATAACTTATACACCTAACTATATAGTAATACTTAATTACACTAAATATATTATCATATATACTAATTGTCACGCCAATTTTGGTCGTTTTGGCCCAAACCCCGCCCAAATTTTAGTCAAAACGACATCTGGTGGCCTATATAAAAAAAAAAAAAAACCCGCCTTTCTTCCCTCTCTCTCCTCTCCGTTGGTCGTTTTGGCCCAAACCCCGCCCAAATTTTAGTCAAAACGACATCTGGTGGCCTATATAAAAAAAAAAAAAAAAAAAAAAAAAACACACAAACACACACCGCCTTTCTTCCATCTCTCTCCTCTCTGCACCCCTGTTCGCGATTCTTCTTGAAATCTAGGGTTTTCCCAATTCATTTACGGTTGGATTTTTGGGGTTTTGTTGGTAAACAATCGGATAATCATAATCGCGTGGTTTATCTTTCGTATCGCGGTGGTCTCGATTTAACCCTAGGGTTTGATTTTCTTGCGGTGCCGTTGGAGGTGATGTTATCGTGCCGGTAGCATAAACGGAATCATAGCACTTGCGATGTGATAGCTGAGTGTTTACTTAGGGCTTGATTTTATTGCGTTGTCGTTGGAGGTGGCGTTTATGGTTGCCGGTGCGGCTGTCACCGGTAGCATTAACGGCATCGTAATTTGTTGAAATTGTATTCGGGTTACTGATGGAACCGCCACTTGCCCGAATCAATTGTGCAGTCCATAAACAGATTCAGGTATGTTCCTTCTTCTTCACTCTTTTTTCGTTTCTTTGGTTTTATTTTCGAATTTCGACTACGGTCATAAGTTGTTTGATCTTTTGATTCATAATGTTTTTTTTTTTACGATACTAATGTTGTCGCATTTGTTGTTACTGCAGGTTTGGATGTTTGTAACTGCAATTAATATCTAGGTATTTTGCTCATCTTTTTTTCTTTATTTTTAGCATTTTTGGCTACTGTAAATTATGATCTATTGTAATTAAATTCGTTATTCTCGCTTTTTATTATGTTGTTGTTGTCTTGGTGATTGTTGGATGTTGGTTGGCTGACTTCTAGGTCCTTTTGATTTTAAGTGTGTCTTTATGGACTCATTAACTGTGGCTGGAACATTATTTAATTAACAATCTATATATGATTTGGGAAAACCTCGAGTTACTATAGAAATTGAACCAACATGTGTTTTTATTGTTAAATGAAGTCGAACATTTTTTGATTTATTTTCTTTTAGAATCAGATGACTAAAGCTATGGTTTATTGTACCAAACGCAGGTCGATGTTGATTGTTTTAGTTTCACGGTAATGGCAATTGGTTATGTTGACTGCCTTCGGGTCGTCTCGAGGAGCTTCGTTGCCGTCTTCGGACATGGCAGCCTCTTTGCAGAGTTTGGTTGTAGTCGTCAGACATGGTAGCGTCTCTTTTATAGATGATCGAAGTAAAGGTATGATGCTTTTCACAGCTCCCGTTTGAGGTTTATATCAAGAAGGTTAAAAAGGGCTATGATGATATATACGTGAGAGTTGGGTCAAGCAACGAGAAAAAATGAGTTCGTATCTTGGCGGGGCAATCTAAATATTGCAGCCATGGCGATTCATGCTTCCGTGCTTGATTTCAAACACATATCTGAGCCTCATTTCTTCTTTTATATTTCTCCTTATTAAATTTTTGTAGGTACTGGTATTGTTATTGGCTAATCCATCAAGTGCAGGAGGTATTAAAGATAAATAAACAAGAGGTATTAGGACGTGTTGTTTAATTTTCAGAACAAGCAAGCTGACGAAGCCAATGAAATTGAGAGGTGCTAATGTAGAAATTGATAAATAGGGAGAGTTAGGACTAGAAAAGTCAACGTCTACCTCCAAAAACTTCTTTGGCATGGATGCCTGTTTATAATGCTTATTTTGGCTATGCTATAACTCAGGTGATTATCAAAATACCATTTATTGAGATTTTTTTAAAAAATCATACATAGTAGCACACTTTTCGCTTGATTTTATTACTTATTTTATGATCTCTTTTTTCCCTTTAATTTTTGTGAAAGCATGTGGCATACCATACTAATTTTTTGTATTGTTTTTCAGCTGGCACAGAGTTAGTATGGTATGTCACATGCTTTCTTGGTATTTGTAAGTAACTTTCAGCCTCTAATTTTATATATCCGAGTAAGTTGAAAGCTTACAACTTTTGGGCGTGTTCTTTTAGATTACGGTAACTTCTGCCTCAATTATTATATATTTGTTATTTTCCGTTGATAATTGTTGTTTTTCCAATAATATGTGCGTTTGAGGAATCTGTCTATAAGTTTAAGGAATTTGTTTTACTGCGTCTATTATGATTCAAATCAGTTCTTGGTTAGTTTGTGTATGTATTAATATTAAGAATCATAACAGAACTACGATTAGACAAAATTCAATTACTTAATGTTCGTTATCTTATGAATTACACGATAGTACGCAGGTGTTAAACGTTAATGCTCATATCAAGGAAGAAAGATAGGGTAAAAGGGCGGTGGGAAAGAACAAATCCTCCAAAAATAACTAATTTTCTTCATATCAGCAGGGTGTTTGTATTGAACTAATTCTAATGGTTTCGTATTAAAGTTACAGGTAACAAGAAACTTTAACTGTATAGAAATTTGTTCCTTCAATTCATATGTGTATGTATATGCAAAACAATTTGTATGTTTGAGTTAACATCTGTTCAGAAATTAATTTGCTATTATCAAAGCCCTTTTGCATATATCGTACATGTATATTCCTCAGTAAATTATGTATGTGTGGTTGTAGTTCTAATGTTCATTTTGCATGGCATGTTTAAACTTTATTAAGTACACTTGAAATTTTGCAGGTGACAGATGGTAAACATGTAATCCAAGGCATTTACTCTGTTATGATACTCGAAGTTGTCCTTTTTTTTTTTTTTTTTTTTATCTCAAGTTATACTAATAATCTAGAATTTATAGTTTTTTAAATACAGGTGGAGGAATGCACGTGAACTTCCAATTTTACTGTGTTGGAACAAAAGTTGTATGAATATGTTTGAAAGACGAAAAGAAACTGGTGGTAGATTTCCTATTTTATAAACTTAGTTATAATATTTATACGTTTCATTAGTTTTCTTTACCGATGTTTTGACAACTATTTTGGAGCTTTGATGTTGTGGTCCGTTTTTTAAATTGAAGCCAGCTGGAGGTCATCCACAATTCATCTAGAGTCAGACTCCTTGCTAATCGCCATGTTGAAGTAAGAATTTCCAGCAGTTTATCTTTCATGATTGTGATAGTATGTGCGTTTAGTAGTTTTATAATTGACTTGGTTGGTAGTTTGGTACATTTTGGCTATCTTAGTGACTGTGAATGAACATCATTGTAGTGTTTACATAATTGAGAGACTTGCAACAGTAATTTTTATTGGTTTATTTTTACAGATGATTCAGTATTCACTTCCATTTAAGTGACATATATTATCATTTTGTTTTCTGTTGAAGTTAGATCAGCCCATCCACTGTTGTTGATGCAACTATTGATGGTCGCATAAGTTCATCAGGAAGACAATGTGTATCTATTAAGAAGGCACGTTTTAGGGTTGATAGTTGCGTCATTGCATTTCATGCTCATGCTACGCCCGAGTGTATATCCCAATATTTGGAAATTTATGTTTATGTACCATCTGCTTCTACTAAGGATAATTTACCCGTCAGTGGGTCTTCCAGTGCTCGAGGTATAGCTTATTCTATGTTTTTATTTTGTGTTTTATTATTGGAAGGAAATATTCGTGTCTAAATTTGATGTTTTTGTTTCTGCATCCGGCTGCAGCTGTTTTCGCCGTTAGTTCATTGGTGACAAATAGTCTTAGTAGAATTTGGCACGTTTAATATTGTTAACGCATGTGTCTAAAGGTATTTTCTATGCGCTTATCTAACTATGTTGATTCTTATGATTTTGCCTTTTTTAAAGAAATTTTGGCTATTATCGTATGGGGATTTTTATCTGTGTTCGTGCAAATAAATATACACAGGTGCCAAACAGCGTATATCCAAAAGACACCGCAGCAACGCGCGGTCAGAAATTTATCTAGTTATCACTATTATATATATAACTAATAAGTATCTTAATAACTTATTATGTGTATACACTTATAACGTGAAGGTTATAATTAAAGATAGCGTACAAAGACTACAAATATCACCGCTACTTGTGGCCTAGGGTGATCCTTGTTACCATTATGGGACGCTCGTGGATCTCGAATGCCATGACTTAGATTCTGGTCAAGAGATCCTGGGCCGCTCGGTAACAATAGATCATTCGAGTGACTTGCATTTTAGCAACGAAGTTTGGGCGAGATTGTACAACATCTTTGTTAAAGATTATAACCCGAACTTTTTAAACTAGAAGCTTACTATAAGTGGAAGCTTTCCATAAATAGTAGGTTTTCAAATATAGAAACTTTTGAGAAATAGTAACTTTTCTCGAAAACCGTCACTGTTAATATAGTTTGCTATATTAATAAACAAACTTTATGTCTATTAGACATTAACTAATTGAGCATTATATCTCTAGGTTGAGATCTCCGTTTACACACTCCGTTCATACTACTTGCGTGGAATTTTCTTGCTTGCTATTAAGAGTAACGTCTCTATCCGGATGACCGTTGGTCAATGGATACATAATAATGATTTAACGACACGAACGAATAAAGTGATCACGGGGTAACTTGTTTAGTTTCGATATCATACACCTCAGCACTTCTACCGAACTGATTAAACTTTATAACTAAATCTTGTAGTCTAAACACTATTATAAACCTATGTTGTTCACTCAACCATTTTGGTTGACACTTTAAGCATGTTTTGTCTCAGGTGAAGATTGCTAAAGATTTTGTGTGCTATTTGGACTTTGCTGCTTTTGAAGTCCGCATATTATCATTTACATTATTGAATTAAAACACTTAGTTTACATTTACTTTTGTTAAGGATTCATTTGTAATGACTTAATACTTTCCGCTGCTATAATACATTGGTTTTTAATTAAAACGTCTCATATAAAGTCGTTCTCGCTTTACACTTGTGTTATGGTATTGGTTAGTCACATATTACCAACGGTTTCATTTTGGGGGGTGTGACATTTATGGTGAAAATCTGATCAAGGCAACTAAAGTGCTATTCACTAGCATGTTAATTTGCTAATTCAGATAATAGACACTACCATTTGACATGTACTATAATTCATTAACTGGTATCCTCTAGATAGGTGCCTCCATGGCCAACAAAAATACCATGCAAGTTAACAATCAAAAGTTGAATATCTGAGAAACACCATCAAATTCAGAAGAGGTTGGTATCTTCACGAATCGAACATCGACCCATCTACGACATGTTGAACTTCTGAGGAACACCATTAAAAATCATCAAAGTCAAATCGTTGTCGCTCTTTCCCAACCTGAAGCAATTATAAATCATTAAAATACAGGATCAATGGTACACTATGGTAGCAACTTACAAAGGTAGCGATAGAAAACTCAAAAAGTTGGATAACATGTCAAAATGGATTGGATTTACCTATATAACTTTTGTTACCAATTATCCTTTTTATCAGTAACTGATGGATTATAATGATTTTGGGGTTTTTATGTATTGAAAAGTTTCACCTTCTTAATTAATTTTTATGGTTTACACAGTTTGACAAGTTTAAGGATAAACCTACCCCCAACCAACCAATTTCAACCAAATTGGTTGAAATTGTCACCTCTAGACATTTTGTTCAACATGTTATGATGACATAACATTCGAGTTTCTGGTAGGAATCGATGATATACCTTGGACAGATAAAGGGGGTCACATGACAGAAATTCATCATTTGCTTTAAGCTTCTTCGAAAGCTTCATGATTCTGAAGCAAATAAAAAGATCCAAAAAATTAGTAACCATTTAAATGCATGCAAAAGTTTAAGAAACGGTCACGCACTGCAACGAATTAACAACAAATCAAATGCATGTAATGTCAGACATGAAACAAGAAAGAAAAGCAGAAAATTATTTATTCTTAATCTATATAAAAAGGATCAATGTGAACGATGATTATCAATAATGAATAGGAACTCGTCTAATCAGTGGTACAATAACATTGCTTAAGCAGCTCCAATACTCTATTTGCATGTATTTCAGGGTCATTAGATATGTATAATCAGTCTTTAGAGTTGGTTAATTAATCATCAAAACCAAATATATTGGTGTATATAGATGCCGACTCTTCTCTTTAAAAAAACTATCACAAAAGTTTGGATCTTGATTCAACCCATATTATTGAAAATTTAGTTACCAAGTTTGTGCGTGCATATATACGTTTATTTGGTAAAAGCCAATAACTATATCTTAAAATAGTTATTGCAATTAAGATGTCATATAGCAAGTATTAAGAACACTAAATAATGAACATAAAAGATAATAAACCTACCTTTGGATCGATGAATCAATATGCTCAATCATCTCACATGTTTTATATTCCTCAGGGTCCTCAAGAAATCGAACCATTCCATCTTTCTGATTGATAGTTGCAAAGATCTCCCCATCTTCAATCTTTTGATAACATGTGAAGGAAAAAAAAAGCTAAGTTCCAAATCATCAAATAAAAAAGTAAAGAGCAAAATTTGACCAAAACGGATGTTCAAATTCAGGTTACCATTTCAAGTACACGCATTTCAGCCTCCTTGGGTGTATTTATTTGCGCAGTGTTAGCTATGTCTTGCAGGGATAAAGTCAAATATGTTTGAGTCAACCTCTGAATATTCCTTTTGTGCATGGATTGCACAACTTGCTTTACCAATCCAAGATTCTTTCCCTGCAACAAAACAAAATATATATTTATAAAAAAATAAAAATAGATGATATATTCAACAATAGACTGAGCAACTCACATTCTCAAATTTATCCTGGTTTGCAAGAACAAATGCTTCAAGTTCTGCAACATTTCCAGTGCTATAACAATTCGCAAGATCGATGTAGGGCTACTCATAACAACAAGAAAAATTGTTATTGAATTATAAGTGTATTATGTAGCTGATAAGGAAGGTTGTAATGTTACTAAAGAAAACGAAAACGTTACAAACATATGGTGGTATGAACATACTAATAAAATATCATTAGCTAATTGCCATTTCCTTTATAAAGATGCAAGACAATACCTGAGAGAAGTTCTTTAGATTCCTTTGAGCAACTGAAGACGTATACTTTGGAAGATTGGTAGAAAACTGCATTCCATAACGAATAGAACACCCGATTAACATATATAGTTGCAGTTTCTTATTAATTGATGGCATGTGCGATAAGTCATCTAGTTTATGGTTTATACTCTTAAGTTTGAGAAAAACACACCTGTCGAAGATGTATGAGTGAGACTAGTATGTATTTTTTGTATGCTTCTACAGCTATAGCGTTCATGGTAGACATAGGAGCAGTAACCACCTAAAGAGATAATAGAGCAAGCATCATGAACAAATCAAGCAATTATACTTATCTTATGCATGTAAAATAAATCAAAATGTGATCAAAAAAATAAATAAATAATTGAGAAGGTAACAACAATGAAATGACATACATTGTGAAAGAGCTCCAATGCTTTGGCGAAACGTTTTTGTCCGATGCAAATCATCCCCCTAACAGATAACCAGATGAACAAAATAGTTAGCAATATTCTTTATTGGCATCACCAAATATGGAACAATCAATATAAAAGAAAGATCATTCACGGATTAACTCATAAAACATTTTCTTCCAGAAGGTTATAATTCACAATATAGAATATAGAATTATAGTTACATGAAACACTTGGTAAATATCAAAGTGACAAAACAATAAAGCTAACTCACCCATAATAGCAATACAGAAAAAAGTCCCTAGGTCGATCAACTTCACATATATCATTCTCCAAAATGCTATAACCAGTTTTATAACACTTAGCCAACAAACAGACTTGTAAAAAGTCCGGATGTAAAGGAGTTAAATGCTCTGAGGATTGTTGGATCTTGCGAATAGCAGTCAACAAGGGACCCACAGCTCTAATAGGCGCACCAAGATTCATAACTTGCTCATGTAATCTTTTACAAACAGATATAACTGGACCAACATGGTTAATTATTAATTCAGAGTACAAGTTATTGTCAAATATGAATGTAAATACATCATAAAAATCGAACCGTACATTTGTTAGGCACCAAACGGATCTGCTCTGCACTGCACACATCAATAAATCTGATAACCGAGAGAACAAGCTCGTTTGCTTGAGCTTCTGGAACCGGACCCGCTGTGCATGCTTCCCTGTCATTAAATAGACATCAGATCAATTAAGAACTTTCCATAACAAATAAACTCATAAACTTAACCTATTTGTTTAATTCATTAAGCTCCTTTTCAAATCATACTATGAATTTCGATTTGCTATCGAGATTTAGGAGTCAACATGACAACAAAGTGTTCAAAGGCACTTGCTCGTATAGTCGTATTCATACTAACAAACAATGTCAGTACACTATATCCAAACCAATACACATTCGAAACCCTAAATCTGGTAAACGCAGTCATTCAATTCATCACCAGAGATCAAACAAACATAGTAGCATCGGAAAAAAAAAAAATCACAAAACAATGAGTAAATAAAGCAAGCAAAATCAGTAAGTAACATGCAAAAACAACGATTAACATCACATACAAATATATGATATTAAAAAAAAAACCTAAATTAACACTCAACGAATAACTAATAGCAAGCAAAAATTATATATGATATTCAAACAATACACATTTAAAACCCTAAATCTGGCGAACTTATTCAATAGCTCGCTAATTATAAGATAAATTGCATACAAAATATAGAGATAACCAAGAGAATGAAGCGCAGGATCAAGTCGCGTGAGACACGAAGCAAAAGTAGTGGCCTGAGAACGAATTATATCTTCAGATTGTTTTAAACGATTGTTCAATTGATTTACATCGTTTGTGTTTCCTGATAACCCTTGAATTTCAGTCACCAGTGAATCCACAGAGTTTATATTGAAGTTCATGATAATGTGTGGTTTGTTGTTACACGATTGCTATGGCACACGCTGATTGATTTGAATACTGCGTAGGTTTACATCCGAGGTTTCGTGTAATTTGATGATGATTGAACTTTTAAAGGAAAATTCTTTTTGGGGGTTTTGTATACGGTTTTGAAATTTGAGTCGGGTCAGGGTGTTTGATACGGTTGTTCGGTTATTACCCGGGTTTAGCTGACCCAAATTGATTTTTTCATCATCAACGACTATAACGAGGTTTAATGTAGAAGGAATTTGACTTGTTGCAGGTGTTTTTTATTTTTGTTATTTATTTTGCTTTTTGTTGTCGGATGTTTTGTTCTTTTAGCGTAGGTCCCGTTTGGTGGTTGGTTTAGTGTTAGTTTCGTTGTACGGCTTTAGTGCCTTAAGTTGTAATTGTTTCGTGGCTTCATCTTTTCGATGATAGTTCATGAGTTTTTATATAAGTTCTCGTTTTTTGCCAAAAAAAAAAAAGTGTTTTTCAATCAAATGTTTTATAGATTATTGATTACTGGTAACACCACTTCTAGTGATAAGTGTGATACCATTACTAGGGTTATGACGATATGATAAGGTTGTGGAAGGTAATGTATGATATGATAAGATTGTTGAACGTTAGTATGAGAGAAAATGTGTAGTGGTAAAGTTGTGAAAGAACTAAAAAATATAATAAAATCGGAAATTTGGTTGGTTCCTTGCCGATTGGCTCCACGATCAATATGAAAGTAAAAAATGTACTCATGGTTTAAAAAACAACGAGTCGAGATTGAAATCATAAGTCATACTGAAAGGACCCGTTCATATACATTATAAACGATTCACAATAGTTGATTACATCGCGAGGTATTTGACCTCTATATGATACATTTTACAAACATTGCATTCGTTTTTAAAAGACAAACTTTCTTTACAACGAAAGTTGACGGCATGCACACCATTTCATAATACATCCAACTATAATTGGCTTAATAATAATCTTGATGAACTCAATGACTCGAATGCAACGTCTTTCAAAATATGCCATGAATGACTCCAAGTAATATCCTTAAAATGAGCTAATGCACAGCGGAAGATTTCTTTAATACCTGAGAATAAACATGCTTTAAAGTGTCAACCAAAAGGTTGGTGAGTTCACAGGTTTATCATAACAATCATTTCAATATATTAATAGACCACAAGATTTCCGTTTATAAATATATGTACACTCGCAAGTGTATAAAAGTATTCTATAAGTTGTAGGCACCCGGTAACAAGCCTTAACGTTCATGTTTTACCCTCTGAAGTACACCAGATCAGGTGTGTTTAAAATAACCTCGAAGTACTAAAGCATCTCATAGTCAGGATGGGGTTTGTCAGGCCCAATAGATCTATCTTTAGGATTCGCGCCTACCGTACATAGACAAGTAGTTTAATGTTACCAAGCTAAGGGTATATTTCTGGTTTAAACCCACGTAGAATTAGTTTTAGTACTTGTGCCTATTTCGTAAAACATTAATAAAAACAGCGCATGTATTCTCAGTCCCAAAAATATATATAAAAGGGAGCAAATGATACTCACAATACTGTATTTCGTAGTAAAAATACATATAACGTCATTTAATAAGTGCAAGGATGGCCTCGGATTCACGAACGTATCAATATTGAGATTCAATATTGCAGGAAAGTACGTAGACGCAACGGAGATGATAAACACTAGATTGACCTCACGAGCATACCCATGAACCATACCCATCACCTCCATAGCTATAACCCATAATTTCCTTAGCTTCGACTCATTCAAAAAAACTATTTTGAAATCACTCGGACAGCACTCCGTCGTAATATTTTATGTATACTAATAATATCTTGAAATAATACAGAGCAAATATATATATATATATATATATATATATATATATATATATATATATATATATATATATATATATATCAATTGAGAGAGTTTAGAGAAATATATTTTCAAGTTTCTATGAAATAATGAAACCTATTGAATTCTATTTATAATAGATTTTTGAATTATAAAAGTGAATTATTAAAGTATGAATTATTAAAGTATGAATTATTAAAGTGAATTATTAAAGTATGAATTATTAAAGTATGAATTATTAAAGTATGAATTATTAAAGTTAAAGTAAAGTAAAAGTAAAGTAAATGTAAAGTTAAAGTATAGTAAAAGTATAAAAAACTATGTATGTATAATACGCGTATAAATATATATAATATTAATTTAAATCGTTATATATATTTAATGAAATAAAATATAAATATCGTTATATTTATTATACTGGTTAAGTAATGAGTTGTCAAAAGTGATTCTAGATATTTATAAAAGTTATATACGTTTTAATAATAAAGTTCTTTTTAAACTGAAAACGTCTTTGTACGTTTGAAAATAGATTAATAGAATATTATGGAAACCAATTCTCCACTAACTTTTGTCTAACTTTCGTAAGTGACACTTTTTGTTTTTATTTATAAATAGCTTTACAAATTATTCTGAATATCGTTAAGAGGAATAGATTTTCTCAAATCATAGTGGACCTCTCAACAGAGACTTGTAATCATAATTCAATGTTTCTGATAATTCAATCATTTAATATATATTTTTTTCGTCGAAAATCATATTGAAACAAATACGTTCGTGTAAAGTATTATACGTTTAATACTTTATTAATATTCTCAAGTTATAATATATATATACATATACATATCTATTTATATATAACGGTTCGTGAATCGTCGGAATTTGGTCGAGGTTATAATGAATGTATGAACACAGTTTAAAATTCTTGAAATTTAACTTAACAAACTTTGCTTATCGTGTCTGAATAATATAAAGATTAAAGTTTAAATTTGGTCGGAAATTTCCGGGTCGTCACAGTACCTACCCGTTAAAGAAATTTCGTCCCCGAAATTTGATAGAGGTCGTCATGACTAACAATGAGAATGTTATTATAACGATTATAGAGTTTTATCTTGTTCAAGAAGAATGGATAAAATAATTCGATTACTCGAAGCGTATGAGTGAAGTTATCGTAAATGAATGAAATAAGATAATAGTGATTCGTCGTATCTTTTGACGTCATCACGATTGATCTCCGAAAAGAAAATCTTTCTAATCTATATTGGATTTGATTATTCGGCGATTAAGGAAATTATGATCCTCTTCGAATTAATGCGATAATCCATTTTGATTTCTCTGTCGGATATTTCACTATAAATCCACCTCATTTGTTTTCTTACAACTCACACCTTCTCAACTCATATTTTAAAGTATTTGTCAATATGCTTCATCCAGTGCTGATTCTTGATATACTCCTCACTTTCATATCTGTCGCTCTTCTTTTTCATCTGCCTCCGGAAGAATCTATTTACTTCTACTATACTCTTGGTTTTATAGTGTTTTTAGTTCTCCCGTGTCTTTATATTGCTATATGCATTGATATATACGGTTTGTGATTTCTGGGTTGTTGTTGGGTTTTATATCTTCCCTTATATTTCAAAGTCCTTGCTTCTTCTATAATCATTGTCATCCACAGTTAATGCTCTCTTCTATTTTCTATGATTTATACTCCCATTTCTAGTTCGGAGCTTTGTCCTTCCGTTTCTTCTTCTTGCGATTAAGCACCGCTTGTAATGGTCCAGAATTCGCAGATATAAATTTCGGAATGAACATTGTTAATGTTCTAGGAAGAAAATTGTAATGACACGATCTTGACTTGTCAAATTACCAGAATACCTCGGAAAAGGCCGAATCATCAAGAAATATTTTCTTGATATTTAGAGATCAAAGAGAATACAAGAGTCGTGTAACATAGCACATGATGACGTTATGATCTGTGAATCATCATGTTTCATTTAGAAACTCAGCATGAATTACTGTAATATAATCACGTTGATCAAGTGTCATTATATTATACTAACTCATGCTTCAGCTCCCAACACTTCTTCAAGAATATTCCTATTTTAAACTCGAATGTTTCAGAATTTAGAAACTAAAATAGTTTCTTTTATGATATAATACAGATAGCGCGAAGAGGTAAATGATTTCAGATAAGAATAATTATAAAAATATCTTCAGAAGTATGGATGATATTTATAATGAAAGATACGATGATATCTTAGAATGTCTAATATCAGAGGATGATGAAGGATATTGTCCGCAAGGGTTTAGAGTCAGGAGCAAGGTATTCGTTAATGACTTCAGCAAGTACTGAATCATTTGGATTCTTTGAAGGCAGGTTCAGCCTTTGTGATTTGTCCACAGCCTCATTCATACTTTGCTCAATCCGTTTTCCAGTTCCAAAGCTTCTCTTTTTCTGAGCTTTGCCAATATACTATCATTTATCATCCAACTTTTTACTGTTAAGGTCGTTTACAGTTTTTGCTGCTTCATCAGCATTTTTCAAAATTTCGAGAACTGGTTCGCAGTTTAGGGTGTTTTTCAGAAATTTCTCATTCAAAGAATGTAAGTCTTGGAGGTAGACGTTGTGTGTATATGTAATTGTTGATGTAGACATGCTGCGAGGTTTCAAAATACTGATTGCTGATTCTCAATAATTGGTATGGCAATTCTTGTTATAAGGTACGAATGAGTATATGATAGGGTTTCGATAATTATAATGATTTTTTTTTGGAAAGTCAAAGATCAATGAAGTTGTTGGTAAGTTTATTGCTAATGTGGTGAATATAAACGATTCCCCGGTAACGTTGGCGAAAGGGCAACGTATCTATCGAGGTTATAATAAGACTGTTTTGATTGAGAAGTCGAAGATGACTTGCTGGAGCTGTGACAAAACTGTCTATTTTGAAACGGAATTGAAAAGTTATTTTAGCTAGTAAATGCCAAAGGGTCTAACACGGATACGTGTCGAACTATGACTTGGGTTTTGAGAGTTTTTCAGGTGTATAACTGTGGGTAACATGTGGTTGGATCATCATCTCGATTGTTCCTTAGTTGAAGTGTCTTCAGGAATTTCGAAGGGTTTGAGCACATATTGTAATCGTTAATACATATGATGTTCTAACACAGTTTTGAAGTCAAAGTATAGCTTTGAAAGATATAGGAATCTAAGAGTGATGATACTGGTTATATTTCGAATTGAATTATGCGATTTCAAAATCAGAATATGTAATTGAATTTGAATGAGTATGATTGTTTTGATTTATATGAAAGAATGGATATTGTTGTAAAAGTAGGGAGTATAGTTGATGATTGCTGAATCAGTTTCGAAAAATGTAATATATTAATTGTGAATTTATATATCTCTCGGGTATTACCTACCCGTTAAAAAAATTTCACAATTAATATTTTGTACAAAAGAAGTTTATTACAGTCTTTATGAAAATATATGTGTATATTTTCTTTAGATGTAATATAGATTTAATGAGTTAATATTAAATTAAACTCATTTGTTTTATGGTTGGAACTATAATTGAGTAATCCCTAAAACTTTATAAATTGCATAAGTATTTCTTCAATAATATTGAAATTATGAATCATTACTTTGTTATTTGTTGGTTTTCGTGAAATTCTTGTGAACTTCGCAAGGTACGAATGATGTTATTTGAAAAGTTTCGAGTACATCGATGATGAAAGCGTAAAATCAAACATATATTCGAATAATACACTTGATTTATTATAAATTGGATTTTTTATTGAATTGAGACAGAGATTGTAATTAACGATGGTTAAGTTGCGGACGAAGGACGTACATCATTGCATATTTGTAATATGAATTAACTGAGTAGTTAAGATTCACACATAATAGCTTAGTACGGGAAGATTTATTATGGTTTAAAAATTTATACATATAAAATATACATATAAATCTTTCGATTGGAAATGAGTTAATACTTCATAACTCGTTGATACAATATATTTGTTGTTGATTCGTAATGATGTCCACAATGATTCTTGAACTGACAGAGTTTGTGATGTTACAGGTGCTGTTGATTCTGACGATACTGACGGCACTGACAGTGTTGATGATGCTACGGTCCTGTTGATGCTGTTGGTAAAACAATTCTAGCTTGTAAATCGTACACCATTTTCGATCAAAGTTTATACTCTACCATCTCCGTTCACTCATCCGATTTACGGTCAGAATTAAATAATCTCTAAGATTTTGGAGATTACATAACTGCCGCAGAGATATCTCTTCAATGAAGTTTATGAATTAATACTTTATCGTTTGTTGTTGTTGATATTCCTGGATATTTACAGGGCGTATGACGTTGATGTTTGAGATACATATTGTGATGTTGCGGTGTGGGATGTGGATGTTGTTGTTGGTGGTGGTGATGGTACTGTTGGTGTTGCTGATGGTGGTACTGTTTATGCTGCTGGTACTGCTGCTGGTGTTTGTAACCTTTGCACCATATTCTCCAAAGCCACTACCCGAGCGCGAAGCTCGTTGACTTCTTCTATTACACCGGGGTGATTGTCGGTTCGGACGAGCGGATAAATAAAATCTAGAATTTGGTGTAGTATGTAATCGTGACGAGATACTCTATAAATAAGAGAGAAAATGGTGTTTCGGATAGGTTCGCCGGTAAGTGCTTCAGGTTCTTCGCCAAGAGGGCAATGTGGTGGATGGAAGGGATCACCTTCTTCTTGTCTCCAATGATTAAGGAGGCTACGAACCCATCCCCAATTCATCCAGAATAGATGATGACTAATTGGTTGATCCATTCCGGTCACACTGCTTTCGGAACTTGAGTGGGATTCCATTTCGGAATCCGAGGGACTTGAACTAATGATGAATTCTATTTCGTACGATTGAATAAAGAATTTTTCGATATGAAATGATTTTCCGGCTATCGGGTGGTATTCTAATTATATAGAGCAAAAGGTTTCGTAGATTACGGAGGAATTTACGGAATATGTCAGGCAAAGTTTACAGTAACAGATACGCTAAGATATGAATTAGTAGATACGCTAAGATATGAATTTTGTCTATACACTATTCATGCAATCATTGCAATAAGATGTGTCTAGACTAAGAATGATAAGCAGGTAATTTCCGACAAGAATGATGAGCAAAACTTTTGAAATGCAGACACGGTCGAAGTCCAGACTCACTAATGCATCCTAACGACTATCAGTCAGACACACTAATGCAGACCTGGTTCGCTAAGACCACCGCTCTGATACCAACTGAAAGGACCCGTTCATATACATTATAAACGATTCACAATAGTTGATTACATCGCGAGGTATTTTGACCTCTATATGATACATTTTACAAACATTGCATTCGTTTTTAAAAGACAAACTTTCTTTACAACGAAAGTTGACGGAATGCACACCATTTCATAATACATCCAACTATAATTGACATAATAATAATCTTGATGAACTCAATGACTCGAATGCAACGTCTTTCAAAATATGCCATGAATGACTCCAAGTAATATCCTTAAAATGAGCTAATGCACAGCGGAAGATTTCTTTAATACCTGAGAATAAACATGCTTTAAAGTGTCAACCAAAAGGTTGGTGAGTTCACAGGTTTATCATAACAATCATTTCAATATATTAATAGACCACAAGATTTCCGTTTATAAATATATGTACACTCGCAAGTGTATAAAAGTATTCTATAAGTTGTAGGCACCCGGTAACATGCCTTAACGTTCATGTTTTACCATCTGAAGTACACCATATCAGGTGTGTTTAAAATAACCTCGAAGTACTAAAGCATCCCATAGTCAGGATGAGGTTTGTCAGGCCCAATAGATCTATCTTTAGGATTCGCGCCTACCGTACATAGACAAGTAGTTTAATGTTACCAAGCTAAGGGTATATTTCTGGTTTAAACCCACGTAGAATTAGTTTTAGTACTTGTGCCTATTTCGTAAAACATTAATAAAAACAGCGCATGTATTCTCAGTCCCAAAAATATATATAAAAGGGAGCAAATGAAACTCACAATACTGTATTTCGTAGTAAAAATACATATAACGTCATTTAATAAGTGCAAGGATGGCCTCGGATTCACGAACGTATCAATATTGAGATTCAATATTGCAGGAAAGTACGTAGACGCAACGGAGATGATAAACACTAGATTGACCTCACGAGCATACCCATGAACCATACCCATCACCTCCATAGCTATAACCCATAATTTCCTTAGCTTCGACTCATTCAAAAAAAACTATTTTGAAATCACTCGGACAGCACTCCGTCGTAATATTTTATGTATACTAATAATATCTTGAAATAATACAGAGCAAATATATATATATATATATATATATATATATATATATATATATATATATATATATATATATATATATATATCAATTGAGAGAGTTTAGAGAAATATATTTTCAAGTTTCTATGAAATAATGAAACCTATTGAATTCTATTTATAATAGATTTTTGAATTATAAAAGTGAATTATTAAATTATAAATTATTAAAGTGAATTATTAAAGTATGAATTATTAAAGTATGAATTATTAAAGTGAATTATTAAAGTATGAATTATTAAAGTGAATTATTAAAGTATGAATTATTAAAGTGAATTATTAAAGTATGAATTATTAAAGTTAAAGTAAAGTAAAAGTAAAGTAAATGTAAAGTTAAAGTATAGTAAAAGTATAAAAAACTATGTATGTATAATACGCGTATAAATATATATAATATTAATTTAAATCGTTATATATATTTAATGAAATAAAATATAAATATCGTTATATTTATTATACTGGTTAAGTAATGAGTTGTCAAAAGTGATTCTAGATATTTATAAAAGTTATATACGTTTTAATAATAAAGTTCTTTTTAAACTGAAAACGTCTTTGTACGTTTGAAAATAGATTAATAGAATATTATGGAAACCAATTCTCCACTAACTTTTGTCTAACTTTCGTAAGTGACACTTTTTGTTTTTATTTATAAATAGTTTTACAAATTATTCTGAATATCGTTAAGAGGAATAGATTTTCTCAAATCATAGTGGACCTCTCAACAGAGACTTGTAATCATAATTCAATGTTTCTGATAATTCAATCATTTAATATATATTTTTTTCGTCGAAAATCATATTGAAACAAAAACGTTCGTGTAAAGTATTATACGTTTAATACTTTATTAATATTCTCAAGTTATAATATATATATACATATACATATCTATTTATATATAACGGTTCGTGAATCGTCGGAATTTGGTCGAGGTTAAAATGAATGTATGAACACAGTTTAAAATTCTTGAGATTTAACTCAACAAACTTTGCTTATCGTGTCTGAATAATATAAAGATTAAAGTTTAAATTTGGTCGGAAATTTCCGGGTCGTCACACATAACGTCAGTTTTATGTTGTATGTCCTTCAACCACTGGACTATAAGACTACCATCACGTGAACATTATAGGAAAGAGTTATGGAAGTTGCGGAGTTCTTTTTTTGAAAAAATCGTCTGAACATTAGAATAATACCTTGAATGCTCACTAGTTGCCCGTTTCCAGATGAAGTACTTCCCATTAAAGATGTTATGTTATAGCTTTGGACGTTCGCATCAAAACGCCCCATTAGAATGATAAAGCGTTGAAAAAAGATAATAAGAAATTATTCATCTAATAAAATACTTTGTATGTATATGGTTATTGTATCTTTTTTTTTTTTTTTGAAAAGCAAGAAATTTTATTAATATAATGGATAATTACAGGCCCTATAAATTCTATACAATGAGATGATATCGAAAAATAGTAAATGACCACTTCATGAAAAAGATAGCAATTTGACACCGCGGAACTTGAAACGCCAAGCTGGATAGAATTGAACGAACAGTACCGACTTTGCGGTGACAAAGTTGATTAATACTACCCATTTAACCAAGTGACAAAATGCATAACTTATCCATGAAGAGGCGTGGATACAAAGGGGCCATCTTGGGCATGATGAGAATTAGCCAATGCCCGATCTTTGTTGATTCGAAGTGTAGGATGACGGATTGATGAGCCATTGATGCCAATCGATTGTTGAATTTTTTGATCTTTTGGATATCCAAGCGTATGTCTGTGCTTGTATTTCGGTTAAAATTGAGGCAACACACCATTCTTTTTTGCTAAAAACATTGAGGTTCCGGTGTTTCCATAGAATGTAAGATGAGGCCCATTTAGTGGCTTGCCAAATATATGAACCGATTTTCGTCGTAGTGAACGATTGTTCCGAGATGGTTACGTCGTTAATGGTGGTGATGGTGTTAGAAGGGAGGTTCCACCAATTTAGTATAGAAAGCCATACACTTGAAGTTTTCGGACAATGGCAAAGGATGTGTTCAATGGTTTCAATGTGTGAGTTGCATAATGGGCAGATGAGTGAGTTGAGATCGATATTTCGCTTGTCTAGTTCACTACGAGTGGGAATTCTGCCATAGATTAGTCTCCATATGAATATGTTAATTTTTTGAGGTAGAAATTTGTTTTTAGGGGTTTTGAAAATGTGTTGTGGAGTGGCGAGTTTGGTATTGTCGAGGATCGAAGCTAGTTTCTTAGTTGTGAACATACCATCTTTATCTAAGGACCATATCCAAGTGTCAGGTTTATCGGTTAATTTAATGGTGGATAAAAGGTTGTTGAGTTCCGTTAATTCGTTAAGTGTACGCCCATGTGGATTTCTAGACCAATTCCACAAACCTATGGTTGTAGAGTTTTGTGTCGTGATACGGTCCGCAACCAGAGCGTGTTTGTTGCTTTCTAGCATGTATAATCTTCTAAATTGATTGCTGAATTTTTCGGTACCACACCAAGTGTCGTGCCAAAATTTGGTGTCGGTGCCATTTCCAATGCTTTTGATGAAAGACTTAGTGAAGTTAGTCCCGAGGGTGTTCGCGATATGCCCAGCCTTGATTATTTCATTCCAAATGGTGCATCCTGAAACATTTCTAGAAAAATCATTAGTGCAAACCCCCCCAAGAGCATTTTTTTCATTATGGAATCTCCACCACCATTTAGATAGTAAGGAGATGTTTTTACATGTTAAGGAACCAATGTTTAAACCGCCCTTATCGTAAGGTACAAGAATGTGTTCCCATTTGATCCAATTAATTTTTTTATCAGCTTCGGAACCGCCCCAAAAGAATTTACGTCTTTTTGCTTCGAGTGAATTGATGATTTTGCAAGGAGCGTGGAATAGGGAGAAGTAGTATAACGGGATGCTAGATAATACGGATTTGATTAGGGTTAGTCGTCCACCAAAAGAAATTGATTTTGCTTTCCAATCAGAGAGCCTTATATCGAATTTCTCAATGATAGGTTTCCAAGACGAGGCTTTCGTAGTGGGGGTGCCGATGGGAAGTCCGAGGTAAGTGAATGGAGTTGTGCCGGCTGTACAATTTATATAATTTGCCATAGCCACAACTTCATTATTCGATACCCCAATTCCGTATAAGTTACTTTTTTTGAGATTTACTTTTAGGCCCGATATGTTTTCAAAGCATTTTAGTAACTTAGACACGTTTTTTGTATTCCGTTTACTCCACTAACCAAAGAAGATTGTGTCATCCGCATATTGGAGATGGGATATCACAATCTTATCGTGCCCGACACAAATCCCTCGGAATTGGTCGTTTGCTATAGCCCGTTTAGTGAGGATGTTAAGACCTTCAGCCGCGATGATGAAGAGAAAGGGAGAGATAGGATCGCCTTGGCGGATGCCTCTTTCAGGAGAGAATTCCGCGGTTGGAGAACCATTGATAAGGATGGAAATGGAGGAGGAGGAGAGACAGGCATGGATGAAACTGATCCATTTGCGCCCGAAGCCCATGCATGTCATGGTCTCGAAAAAAAAATCCCATTCGATGCAGTCGAATGGGATTAAGGGTGTATGACGTACTTAAATTTAGTCATAGTATAGTCCATTTTGTAATTAAGGGTGTATGACGTACTTAAATTTAAGCCATTATGTAAATGTTTGATGAATTAACATGTGCGGGACACTAGAAATGGTAAAATAAAATAAAAATATTTAAGAGTTTGAAACTACAGTGTGCGAAAGGGTTAAAACGACATCATGAAGTCGTTAGAAACGACCACAAAAAGGTGTATATGTAGAAGATATGGTATGGTAATGGTAATGGTAATGGTAATTCTCTGTTCTATACAAGTTAAATATGGGTTTTGGTATGCTAATGAGTTCTTCACATAGCGCTCATCTATGTTGTAGACAGTAACACAAACATACATAAAGTAACTAATAGAATAAAAAATAAAATATTTATTGCAGAGATATACTCATTACTCAATATTTACAAGAAAACTACCATAATAATAATAAGATGAATAAGGAAAGAGATATTTGATATTTAAAAACAGTAGGATATAAGAAAAATTATTTACTATTATTCTATTTTGCATCCATAATACTACGTACCTGGTGTATAAGAAAAAACGGGTTGACCCTGAAGCCCAAAAACAAGATAACGAAACCCTAACTTATCTCTTTTCCCCTCTCACAAGTAATTAGGAGAAGGGAGGTGTCTTTCTAAACACGCTAATACGCTATATATATATGTCCCTGAATGTTAATGTATTATTACGAAACAATTATTAATTAAATCCATCGTATCTATCAATCACTTTAGGTTTCTGATTCAATATTATAGTTATGTCAAGTAGTAACGCCGATGCTGTGATGATTACGGAACCAGAGTTAAGGTGATTAATTTTTACACATCTTTAATGATTAAAGTTATATCTTATTTATATGTCTTTTTAATGATTAAAGTTATATCTTATTTAATGATCAAAGTTATATCTCATTTGAACTTTCGTGTATATATATATATATATATATATATATATATATATATATATATATATATATATATATATATATATATATATATAGTGGTAGGATCGAGGGGTAAGTAACCAAAACATTTTTTTTTTGTCGTTTTTTGAAAAATCTTTCTTCACGAACATTATAGATTAGATGAATATATGAACATTTAATAAAGACACTTTGTGATAAATATTTTTTTTTTGCGGGAAAAAGCTCGAAGAATTAATATAACAATTATCATGTTTTTCGAGCGTATGTTTAGGGTTTAGATATTAGGGTTTAGATATTAGGGTTTAGAAATTTAGGGTTTAGGGTTTAGATTTAGGATTTAGATTGAGTTTTTAACACGAACGGTTTAGAGTTTAGGGACTAAACCCAAAACCATAAACTCTAAATTGGGCTAAATTTTACTTCACAAAACAATGAAAAAAAAAAAAAAAAAACGTTAACATTCTTCACGATCAATATTATCTTGCATGTTATTTTTGTCGATCGTTTTCCCGCCCAAATAATAACATTAATCAAGATTTGTCTTTTTAATGTTCATATTTTCATATGATCTTGATGCTTGAAAAAAAATTTCAAAAAAACGAAGAAAAAAAAATTTGCTTCCCCCGCTTCCCCACGATTGGTTACTTCCCCATTGATAACGCACCAAGAAATTCTAGGTTTTTGTATGCATTCTTAATTATATGACATACGTTTAATTTAACTGCTAATGACTGATTTTCTTCTATCTGATTTTCTCTAAATTTATGTATGATTTTATTATGCTTATATAGATCTTAACTTTCTAATTAACATGTTATATTTTTTTTATTGAAGTGAACCTAAGACCACGAGAAGAAAATAAAAGAAAAAAGGAGTAACGAAGTGGTTATGGCCTTTAATAGGTGAAAAGAAAAAGGGAGTTGAAGAGTGGTTATGTCCTTTAATAGAAGAAAAGAAAAAGAAAGTAAGGAAGTGGTTAAAGGAAGAAGAGAAGAAAAAGGGAGTAAGGAAGTGGTTATGGCCCGCAATAGGAGGATTGTCAATTGTTGTTGGAGCTTCAGTCATCACTTACAGGGCCGGTTCTAGGTCTAGTGTGGCAGGGCGACCCCTGGCGGAGACTTATGGGGGTCGGAAACCAAGAGTTGCCGTATTTGTAGACAGACCTGCTTCTTTTTTTAGCAAGTATATAAGAAAAAAAAAACAGAATACACACTTTACTTTTAAACATTTTATTTATTATTATTAATAGTTATGTTTGAGAATAGTGTATCTACCCTACTGCTTGGTATGGGAATATCGATTCGAATAGATTCAAGTGTCATGTTTTTATTATCTTTTATATTATACTAGGTTTTGAGCCCGTGCGCTCTCAAAAACTATTTAAAAATAATACTTCGTAACATATGGATACATAATTTTTTTTCTATGAAGCGCGAGTATGTATTAGATACCTACCATCAAAGTAGCATTAACCATTTGAATATATGCAGATGATGTGCATATCTAAAAAACATATGCTTATGTCTTGGACTTCAAGAAAAAAGTCCGTTTATATAGTCATGTTCAACTACCATTTCTTTATTGGTTGCTTCGTCATAAAAGCTATGTATTGTACAACTATAAGAAATCCAATGTAAATATCAACATGCAGGTGAAATATGAACATACAAATTAGTAATGTACATATATGAAATATACTAGTTAAAAGACCCGTGAAATTAAATTACGGGTTTGCTGAAGAAAAACTGTTAAATGATGTATTACAGTTGACAAACGTGGATTGCAAATAATAGGTTTGTAATTGCAAAATTAGCACATATCTTAACGTTTATGCAAAACCATCTTGTTTTGTGCCTGGACTTTTATGTAAGACCACCAATTGATATGAGTTGTAGAAAGTATTTTTTTTCTTTTTTCTTTTTTTTTATAAAAGGGATGGAATCCCATAAAAAAAATTTATATATATAAAAAGAAACTGTACAACTACAAAGGGAAAGTCATAGGGAACGTTTTTAATGAGCGTCCCAAGCACAAACATTAAAACCGTCTATCATGACCAACAAACTACAAACAACCAAAATTCTTGACCTGAGCTCTATACAAACGATTATATACATATCAATACTATTAAATGACCCAAAATTAAAAACAAAACAATTAATTTATCCCAATGATGTTCAATATCTTCAAAAAATTTGTTTTGACCACTTAAATATGCATATAACCCAGACTACCATCACAACAATCCTTGATCTTTGAAACAAAACTTTCCATTATGAAACTAAAACATAATTGACTTAAAAATGTCAAACTTTCTCTAACCATCAATCTAATCAACGTAGTAATTGCCCAAATACATAAAGCAAAATTTCGACCCATGTAACCTCCATTAACCTTGATCATAAGCCCGCCAAAACCATCACATACACCCTTTAGCAGCGCAGCCAATTAACCCATGAGTTGTAGAAAGTTAGATTTGGCTAAATAAGAAAATTGTTCATTAAGTCCATATGAGTACATAATAACCATTTATTTATGTTTTCTTTGGGTACTTGCATTTGATCAAACACAAAATAATAAGATTTGATTGATATTAGAAAAACGAAAGTAGCAAAACATACTTCATATCTGAAAACTTAAATTGAATGTTTACCTTGAGCGAGTTCAGATGTTTTTGCTAATCTACGGTATTGATCTCTAATTTAGAAGCCTCTTTACATAGACTGTTGGTTCAATTTAAGCCATTAAACTTGGATTATTCTTCGGCTTCATGCTTCAAGCGGCAGATCAAAATTATACATTTACATATAATAATTGAAAATAAGTCAGGGTCAAACCTGAACATGTAAAGTATTTCACCAAACGTTTAAATGCATAATCAATGTGTGTGATAAAATATACAGAGATACACATAAGCATTAGACAATCATTTAAATTAAGAGGAAAGATAGGTAAAAGCCTTTATAAACTGGAGCAAATCATGTTACAGTTGGAAGTGTGCAAAGAATATGAGCCATTCAAAGGCATGAACTTCGAGTTTAATATATTTATATTATATACAGATAATTATAACCTGAAATGTCACTTGTCAACACTTTTACTACATCTTTTAAGCTTCAGTGTACAGCCGCGAGATCATGAGCATCGTTTTTCAAACTCGATATCGATCGACATAACCATAATCTTTTTCCTCAAAACAATAAAAAGTGATAAAATCACCAGAGATAAAATTACTCATTTACAGTTATCTCAAAAAAAATTCAAACCTATAAAATCCATCATCAAAATATGATTTTTTAAGTCAAAATTGTAATTAAAAAAATACATTCAGATTGGTGATATTGAATAGGGGATTGAATAAAATAGTATGTGGCAAGAGTATTACACCATGTGGCTTTACACCACCCAAGATATGAGAGTTATTAATAACATATATGAGCAGAAATTAGCAAATGTAAACAACTAACACCTTCGAAAACATATGAGCAGAAATTAGCAAATGAAAACAACTAACACATTCAATCTTCATATGTTAAAAGTAAGAAGTCAGATATACCTGCATAGCAGCGAAGATATATTGAAAACTGCAAAAGTCCTTGACACGTGAAATCTACAAAGGTACTGTTCAAGATACAAAAGTTTAATTAGCAAAAACGCATGATAACTATATGGTAGAAATGTTTTGTGCTACCTTAATCATATCTTGCAGCCTTGAAACAAAGTTATGAACCAATAACCGTCATTAGACTTATACAATATGAATGGACACCGTGGTTTGTATAATAAGACACAACACCTGAGACATGTTATGTTATTATCCATAATAAGAAAAACTATGCATCAAATAATAACACTAAAATAAATTTTGTTAGTTGTTGAGACCGGAATATACCTTAGCATTTCAGACATCACAAACTGGAGTATTATATTCCCAAGCCATGTACATTTTCATCAGCTTACAGCGATTCGTATTGATGTTGACTATTTCGCATATGACATTTTATTAAACACCTAGAGTGCATCTAATAGAATGTATACCTATCCTCATCCAACGATTTCTAATACATGCTTACAAAAATATACGGTAATTAGTATACATAAACACAAACAAACCTTACAAAATATAGATTGAATACTTGCAAGGCAAAAGCTTTAAACATAAGTCACGACTTACTCATAAACTCATACAAAGTACCGATCTTCATAGTCTGTACACAATGTACCGATCTTCGGATCGTTTTATTTGTTTATATATTTGTGTATTCAGCAAAAGAAAAAAAAAATAGTTATGCTTAATCATAAATGGACAAAAAGAAGACGAACCTGATGAATATACTTCAGAGAATGAAAAATTTAACGAAGATGTTAACGGAGATTAAAGCTAATCCGAAAAAACTAATAAAATAAAAGATCTAAGATTAAATTTTGGATGGTGGTGTCACCCAATTAAATTGAAAAATGTGATATGATATTGCAGGGAATTACCTGGAACAACTGAATCCAAACATTGCAAAAACCCTAAGCCTGAAAAAAAAACACACACAAAAAACACATATTTGAAATTAGTCTTCAAAACCAAAATTTGCCTTAAGTATGGATCAATATGCGTAAGAAGGGAAGGTAACATATGGGAAAGATGAACATAAATTAATTAACTGGAACAATTGATTCCGAACTTCGCAAGAACCCTAAACCTGAAAAAGATAAAAAGGAAAACAAAGATCATATAAATAGAGAGAGTTTCTTTTTAATTTTTGATAAATAAATACTACGGAGTAATTAATATGATTTGTTTAATTGTAAAATAAATAGAATTATGACATCACTTAGGATGTTTACATTATTTTCTTTTAAAAAAAAAAATTTAAAGAAGAAAATAGGTTATTTATGATGTCATCATTTTAGAAATTTAATAGAAAATATAGATAAGAATTCTAATATTTAATGTGTAGCCATGGTACAAACTTACACAAAGACAGCAACCACAATATAAAGTAAGCATAATAAACATAATGTATCTATATAAACACATTGAATGGTAACGAAAGCAACCACATTATAAAGTAAGAAAATTATGAATGATGATTATGTGAATGATGATTATGAATAATGATCAATGTGAATGATGATTATGAATAATGAACAGGAATTCGTCTAATCAATGGTCCAATTGACATTTCTAAATAGATCCAAAACTCTATTTATAATCTGTATTTAGAGTTAGTTAATTAATCATCAACACCAAATATATTGGTGTATAATGTATATACAGGCCGACTCTTTTAGTAAAAAAAGTATCACAAATGTTTGGATCTTGATTCAAACCATATTCATGAAAAATTTGCTTACCATGTTTGGTAAAAGCCAGATATCTTAATAAAGAAATTGCAGATGCCACTATATTCATTTATATAAAGGTTAAGTCATCATTACCAACTATACTCGGTCAAAGTTCAACACCAATTAACCATCCAGGCATAGCCTGGGTGGCCACCAGGACTTCCAATGAAGCAAGAGGTCACGGGTTCGATTCCCTTCAAGGCAAAATACCTTGGGGCGAGCTCCATTTAGTGACTGATTGACTAGAGGATGCTTTACCTGGTAGCGGTGGAGGCCTGGCTTGCCGTTTACCCGGGGTTTACCAACTAGAGGGGAGCCATTATGACTCGTCGCTAGGGGGGTTCCTCGTAAAAAAAAAAAAAAAAAAAAAAGTTCAACACCAATTAGCAAGTATTAAAAACACCAAGTAGTGAGCATAAAAGATAATAAACGTTGACAGCCTGAATATTGTACCTTTGGATCGATAAATCAATGTGCTCAATCATCTCGCACGTTTTATATTCCTCAGGATCCTCAAGAAATCTAACCATTCCATCTTTCTGATTGATGGTTGCAAATATCTCCCCATCTTCAATCTTTTAATAACATGTGAAAAAAAAGGTAAGTTCCAAACCATCAAATAAAAAAGTAAAGAGCAAAATTTGACCAAAACGGATGTTCAAATTAAGTTTACCATTTCAAGCACACGCATTTCAGCCTCCTTGGGTGTATTTATTTGCGCAGTGTTAGCTATGTCTTGCAGGGATAAAGTCAAATACGTTTGAGTCAACCTCTGAATATTCCTTTTGTGCATAGATTGCACAACTTGCTTTACCAATCCAAGATTGTTTCCCTGCAACAAAATATATATATATATATATATATATATATATATATATATATATATATATATATATATATATATATATATATATATATATATATATATATATATATATATATATATAAATAAATGATATATTCAAAAATAGACTGAGCAACTCACATTCTCAAATTTATCCTGGTTTGTAAGAACAAATGCTTCAAGTTCAGCAACATTTCCAGTGCTATAACAATTTGCAAGCTCGATGTAGGGCTACTCGGAACAACAAGAAAAATTGTTATCAAATGATAAGTGTAATATGTAGCTAATAAGCAAGTAACATGCAAAAACAACGATTAAGATCACATACAAATAACTACTAGCAAGCAAAATCAATAATCAAACAATATACATTCAAAACCCTAAATCTGGCGAACTTATTCAATAGATCACTAATTATAAGATAAATTACTTACAAAATATAGAGATAACCAAGAGATTGAAGCGCAGGATCAAGTCGCGTGAGACACGAAGCAAAAGTAGTGGCCTGAGAACGAATTATATCTTCAGAAGATTGTTTTAAACGATTGTTCAATTGATTTACATCGTTTGTGTTTCCTGATTACCCTTGAATTTCAGTCAACTGAGGGTTCATGTAATGTGATGTGATGATTGAATTTTAAAGGGAGATTCTTTTTGGGGGTTTTGTATTATGAGGGTTTTCTTGAGTGTCGGGTCAGGGTGTTTGATATGGTTGTTGGGTTATGACCCGGGTTTAGCTTACCCAAATTGGTTTTCCGTTCATCAGCTATCAAGTGTTTTTTTAATCAAATCTGTATATATCTGTATCTGTATATAGAAGATATGATGATGGTAATTCTCTGTTTTATACAAGTTAAATATGGGTTTTGGGGTGCTTAAAAAATGTACTTCACATAGTGCTCATATATGTGTTGTAGAACACAGTATAAGAATACTCTATTCTTTGAGATTTACGAAGTGTGTTCCTCTTGTCGAAAGACGATATCACCCCTCCAAATGAGACCGCCTTTGATTCTTGCTGGATGTGTTTTACGGTCCTTCATAATAAGTTCAATTGGGGACTCCCTTCAATACAAAATTCACCACACTTTGAAAGTGTTTAGATTCTATTACGAAGTATAAATTAGTCATAACATGCTTATTTACATTTTGTATTCCTCTTAATATATTACCGTTACTATACTTTTAAAGTTTGAATATTCCTGAGTTTTATAAAAATATTAGATCATACGTTTTTTGTTAATCTTTCGGAAAACATGAATTAATTTAAAATGGATCAAAAAAACGTTACAAATAACTTAGACGTACATCTGATTGAATGCAATCTCTCAACCGACAAATTAACTAAACATTGTTACAACCAAATACATCAATACTGTTGCCCCAATAAACTTAAAACCAACCACCATACCAAAAAAACACCGAAACTAACAAACTACACTAAATGAACAATCTAAAACATTAAACACGTTTAACTAAGACCCTAAACTTCAATCATCTCCATGAAACGACATCCCCACAAACACGAAAGGTATGTAATAAATAAGGGTAAAATTGTAAAGTTGAAAATGATAATACATGTTGAAAATAATTCATTGGGCTGTTAAATTGGGACAGACTGAATATTTTCAGTAGCGTATTGTAATTATTTTTTTCGAACGGCAGGGAATTTTATTAGAAAGCTAGCTAAACACTAGAAAAAATAAAGAAAACAACTAATTACAAAGAATACAAAGGAAACTCTAACCACATGTTCCAATTACATCTCTTTTTAGGAAATTTAACGGATAACGAATTGAACCCGGTTAGAACAATACTATCGAATACATGGCCAAAGAATGATCACTGAAAACCGTGCTATTTCTCAACCTCCAAATATTCCATAACGAAAAGAAAATAATGATCTTCACAATGAGCCTCTGATTCTCCGAAATAGGCACTCCGTCAATCCACACTCATAAATTATCCATCGATGACCAAGAAGGAAAGGAAAAGTTAGTCCATTGACTAATCTTTGCATAATTGTCTACTGGTATTACAATGGACAAAAAGATGTAAATCATCTTCTAAAGGAGTGTTACAAAAACAAGAAGATTCTTCTATATCCAAACCTCGATCAAGGAGATTTACCTTTGTCGCAAGTCTAGATATCTTTACACGCCAAATGAACACATTAGTTTTAAACGGCTCTAGTTATTGAGTCGACAACAAGCGTCGATTTATTGGCGACTTGACTGACCCCTAGAGCTTAAAGTAAATTTCAGACATGATTTAAAACCTATGGAAATTTGATTTTACCATTTTCATGGCGTCTATATTTTATTTTATTTTTATTATATTTTAGTTTATTTTATTTTATTTATTTTATTTTTTAATTCTATTTTATTCTTTAAAAAAATTACTTTTTGGCCGGAGGTCCACTCGAAAACAATCTCTCTATTCGTCGAATAGAGAGAGATGACTTTCTCTACTTTTGAGAGTTTTACTCTGGATAGAGAAATGATTTGTGTTTATTCTGGGATAGGGGAATGATTGTCTACATCTCACCTCCTCCATACACCATCTAGGTGGTATTGGGTTTTGTTGTTGTTGTTGTTGTTGTTGTTGTTGTTGTTGTTGTTGTTGTTGAACTTGCACCAAATCGTAGGGCGAGAAAAAGGAGCCAGGTCATGAGAATCGATGATCTTTGTAGCTCGAGAGACAGAGAAAGAATCACCATTCCACGACCAATAATCGAGAATATGCGTCAAGGACGAGTTTAGAAGAATATCATTGAGAGCGTTCAGATTCTCCACTTCAACCACGTACCTAGGATCTCTGCGCCAAAAATAAAGCCACAAGTTATAGAATAGCGAGCTGCAACAGAGCTATTCTTATTTGTATCAAGAGCTAACAAGCGTGGGAACATGGAAGGCAAAGTAGACCCATTCACCCACGGGTCAAACCAGAAGCACGTTCTACAACCATTTCCGATATGTAACCGAAACAAGGAGGAATCAATGACATTATTGCAATGAAGAGAGGTCACATAACCTGTAATGGAAGACCAAATACCAGCATAATTTAGAAGGCAAGGGATGTTAACACCCCCACTCTGTTACCGTGAATAGCAATGATTAAGCGAGACTAACTTGATTCTCTGTTCGTCACAAAAGTGTAATCATTATAAATAAACTATTGAAAAGGTGTTTAATGTATATACATGAACAATGTATTTCCGCAAATAATTTTCCTCCGCAATGCGTAGATCTCTACTATTGAAACAATGTTTAAATTGTGGAACGAAATTATTTCCCGCTACTGGTCTCATCACATCACCCAAACCCATCTTCCACGTCATTCCCCCTGCACCTCTTCATCGAGCTAACGATATAAATGTGTATATAAATCATATGGATCATTCAAAATGGTAATACATGTATATAAATGTTTATCAAACACAAAAAAATAGTTTTTACTTTTTAGTTATATCCACAAATACATATACTTTCAGATTTTCGTAGAAATTAATAACCACCACTGTTCTTACAAACTCACTTTCATTTCATAAATACAAAATACCACTATTTCTAATACTTCAAGATGAAGTATTTGTTCAGGCCACCACTCTCTTTACATGTATCATCAGGGCACACACACACTCACTATATATATTACATTAATATTTATAATAATAAATAATAATAATACTAACATAACCAAAACTTCTATTACTACATACCATGCAAACACATACGTGAAAAGCAATGTTTATATCGACTCAGTGGCTAACCTTTCGGTTCAGTTGTCCACTTAAAGCGTCCATGGTTACAAGCCTTATCCCCTTCACCCACAACTCAACCATTTCATACCCACCCTCACACACAAAATGCACTTCTTTCTTCTTTCGAGTCACAACTCGAAACACCTGTGACATGTCACTGTCACCTTTCGCCCTCCTTCGCTTTTCAAACTTTGGGCTTGGGCCCACCTTAACATCCAAACAAACCACATTTCGCCTTTTCGAACTACCCCATCTCAAAACTCCATTCATCACCATTTTCAACATTTTTTTATGTGGGGCCCCTTTCCCTCCCCTTGTGTGTTTCAACACATTTCCACCACCTAATACCAGCACCCGAGCTAGCTCGTCTAGTATCACAAATTCCGCAAGTTTCTCTGGATGTTTTCTAGCAAATGTCAACGCGGTTTCACCTTTTAAATTCTTAACATTGCAAAAACATCCGTACGAGATTAACAACTTACACATTCCTACATTACCCTCTCTTGCTGCTAACATGAGGGGTGTGCAACCGTCCCCGTCAGGGGCGTTTATGTCATATCCTCTAGTAGTCAATAGTTTGACCGCTTGTATATCTCCATATCGAGCTGCATAGTGTACAGGATAAAAACCTTTCGCAGTTCTACCCTTTTCGAGTGTAAACTGAAGCAATACCTTTTCAAACATTTCGTAATTTTCGTTCAATTTAGATAAAGAAATCGCGTTCTGCCCATTTTTATTATCAAGCTTTACATCAGCTCCAGCGTAAAGCAAAAGTTTAAAGGCCTGAACGTTACCAAGCATGGCAGTTACCATAACAGGTGTAAAACCATCGTTATCTTGATCGTTAAGGTTGACTTTTTCTCTGCCTAAAATTGCTTTCAGTGCTTGTATATCACCCGAACGAGATACAAACATTAAAGGCGAAAAGATGGTATTATTGCTGGAGACGGGTATAAATCCGGTGTTGATACAATGTAGTACGGTTTGTGCGAAGGTCTTTGACCAATCGTTTGACTCGCCAATCGACTGGGCAGATTGACCGGCCATGTTGACTAACCCAAAGTCAGCACCAGCTTTGGTCAACACTCGGAGACATTCTTCTTGTTTGAATTTTGCACAAATCATTAAAGCTGTTTCTTTGTATTTTGCAGATCTCGAGTTGATGTCGCATCCAGAATCTATCAGGTGCTGAAGAATGGATTGATACCCAAGCCGGGCAGCCATGTGTACTGCGCGGGATTCGGTGTTTTGGGATGTTTCGATTGGAGATTCAATGTGGGATCCACATTTCAATAGTGTTTTGACAGCTCGTGTATTGTTACAGAGGATTACGTGATGTAAGAGAGTTCTACCATTGTGATAAGTATTTGGAGAATAATGGTGCAGTAACAATTGCAATATGGTACCGGTTGATTCGAAGTATTCAACTGCGCACCAGGTGATGGGATAAGGCTCAGCTAGCCCTGCACCCACCCGAAACTCGTTGACTGAAGTCGTATCCCATGACCATGCACCTAGTTGGACCATGGCGTCAACTTTTGCACCAGCCTACATAGATTTAAAAGAAAACTGAATATGCTAGTTTTATGAAATAAGAGAAAACATGACCGAAAATTATTCTAACTGACCCATTACCCATCCTGCCCATTTTGGTACCTATTGTGTGATGTTTGTAGAATAAAGACTAACAATAACATTATTGCAGAGCAACTTGAGATTCAATATAAATAAATAGATAAAATATTGAATGATCTTGTGGGTGTCAATGGTTACTCAATTATTAGGAAATTGCGTACATCTCATGTGCCACAGTTTGAATCCACGTGGTGTATAAAGCACCTAAGTCCTAGCATTGTTAGTCTATTTCCTTTTTAACTACCTATTCAGTTCAATTCTTTATATGAAACAGCATAAGAACATTTCAAAAAGGCATGTTGGAATGTTTTGGACTTATCTGCAAATTCCTAGTTTCTTTTAGTTCAATTTCCCAACATATCAGTTGATGGCTACATTAGGGATGATATCATAATCTTATAATTAATATGATTAATTAATGTCCAGTAGTCATAAATTATGTCGATAATATAAGCACCAATATTTTTGCTAAGATTACCTGCAACAGCAGACGAACAATTGAGACCTGTCTGCTAACAACAGCAGCCACAAGGGCCGTGCAATCAATGTTTGTGTGAAGAGAAGGCTTGAATGACTGTAGGAGCACTCTAGCAGTTGAATTTACATCTACCCCACACTGTCATGTGAATCAAAACCATGATAATAATGAACACATTTGCAGTGGTGTCATAGAAATTCTGTAATATGCTGTTAATACTCATTGTTATAGTGCATAATGCTAATCAGCAAAGCTCACTTTGGGTCATGTTTTGTCTCCAAAAATATCAGCTAATGAAATATTCAACATAAATTAGCTATAAGGGGCTAAACCTTTTCACTTGAACATATAGATTTTAAATTTTAAATAAATTGTTTTTGCAATCCTAATTTGAGTATTGGTTATCTCAATGTATGATGGTATTATTTAGTAGTAGAAAATAAAAAGTTAAAGGTGCAACCTAGGTGTTCAACCTATGCCTGTTTGACCTGTTAGTACTGTTGTAAAAAAAACCCGATTACTCCTGATTAATCCCGATTACTCTATTTTAGGAACAGACCGATCTAATTTTCCAAAATATAGTTAATTAATCGATCAACGTCCGTTAATGGGTCAAAATCGGATTCATTGGTCAAACTCGGTCAAAGTCAAAATTGGAAACATTTTAATATGAATTTAAATTTTAAACTAGAATTTTAGGGTTTTGAACAAATGAACGATTATGTTTCTAGACAATTATTTTAGAGTTTATATTTATGTTTATGACTTTCTTCTATATTTACACATATAATTTTGAATTTATTATTTAAATTTATAAAAAGTCCAATCCGATTACTCCCGTAGTTGTGCGTTTACCGAGTAGCGAGTTTTGCAACCTTGCGCAGTTACCCAACCCTCCTGACCTGCCACCTCAGATGCGTGTTTACCTTTAAGAGAGTATCCACCACATCTGTAAATCCACTGCAGCATGCAGTGACAAGTGCATAGTTGGAAACATGGGTTCGGATTAAATCAGAAGCCATAAGCAACTCGACAAATTTCCCACCACGACCATGACAACTCGCCTCTAAAAGAGCTTCCTCACAAGCCGGTTGAGAGGCTCCAGCTTTGAGTAACGTTTCAAGTATCTCAAGACGATCCTCCCTAACTGCTGTCGTCACTGAAACTCCTCTAAAAAGTTTCTGATTCACATCAGCTCCATGGCTCTGTAATTATAAGATAGCAACAGTAAACCAAGTCATTTCGCTTAACGGAAATAAACGTTTTTAGAGGGCATGGTATATTTCAAATAGGAAAACAAAGTGACATTACTGTGTTTATTATATTAACCCAGGTTAATTGTACATTAGTGTACAACAAGTTCATTGGATGGTACCATCAAACTTCTTTAAGGTACAAGTGACAGTGCAGCTCGACTTGCAGACAGTATAGAAATAAAACTTGAGGTAACAAACGGAGGTGGAACGTTGGGTAATTTTTGGTAACAGGTGACCCTGTGAGACCAAACTTCTATACTTTTTAACGTTGTTTGATAACAAAATCTATGTTAATTTCGATAATAACCTACTGCATCAATATAACTTAGGAGACTCAGATATAGACATAGGGAGACTTTTGACCAGTCGGACAAGTTCCTTATAAGCTTTATGTACCCAACTGATACAATGGAGATTAAATGTGACCCAAATGAATCTATTCAAAATGGGTTGAAAGTTCCACCTATACAATGAACTTATTTGTCAAGTGAAAGGGGATGTATGAGCTAATGTCTGTATGCATTATAGCAGATAAACAACACATAATGGGACTCTTGTACAGAGTTTTCTTGCCTTAGAGCCATTATTGGTAATATAGATTTCAAAAGAGACAACCACCTTTTTTTTTTTTTTTTTTTTTTTTTTTTTTTTTTTTTTTTTTAAAGCAAGGAGACAACCACATTTTTATCAGTGAAAAATATGGACCTACCTTAGACAGGTCAAAACTAAATGTTTGCTTGGACACATTAGTATGTTGGAACGTTGCAGCTTAAAGAATTTTGGGACAGTGGATTAGTATCGATTATTTAAATATTGAATATACATTTTTGTCAGGTTACATGACTTGGTATACTATATAAATATAAATATAAATATAAATATAAATATAAATATAGACAATAGATAATATTACTGTTGGATGGTGGTCAAGCCCACAATGTTATATGTTGACTCAATTCCAACTTGCTTTCACACTAGAATGATGACTAGATACATGCATGACAACTATTATCTTACAAGCTCTAGAAGGCCAACTATGTTATGAGTTGGATTTTAGAAGCCAAATTCAAATTGTATACATATTGGTATTGCAAGCCAAATTCAACTTGTATACAAATTGGTAGCCACTTTGTACATCTATAAAAGGAGATGAAGATTGCTTCATTTGAAGATCATCCCATACTTGAAAGAGTTTAATTAACTCTTGTAAAAGTAGTATAGAGAAAAGAGTGAAGTATAGAATTGTTAATCAAAATTCTATACGAGTGAGTTAAGAGGGAAGTGTTATAATCTAGTGAGCGGTCTAAATACGTTGTTAGTATTTTAGATCCTAGATTGAGTGATACACTGTAACCTCGAGTTTGTCATATTTGCTAATAAAATCCTTCCCTGCTTCCGCCCGTGGACTAGGCCTCAAGCCGAACCACGTAAAATCTTGTGTCTTTATTTATTGCTTAATTGTTCTATTAATTTCCCGGGTCTTGAAAGTGCGCTAAATCACAACAAACTGGTATCAGAGCTATAGTTGTGATTAAATATACAAGATGACGATAATAAGGTCCGATGTAGAGAAATTTAATGGCCAGAACGATTTTGGTCTTTGGCGAATGAAGATGCGGGCTCTATTGAGCCAACAAGGTTATTTGTTAGCTTTGAAAGGGAGAGAATCTCTACCCGAAAAGTTGACAGATGAAGAGAAGGATGAACTTCTGGAAAAGGCACACGGCATGATTATTCTAAATCTTGCCGATTGTGTGCTTAGAGAAGTTGCGGCAGAAACCACACCGGCTGGACTTTGGAAACAACTAGAAACTCTATATATGACTAAGAGTCTCACAAACCGGTTGTATATGAAACAACGGTTGTATACTCTTCGGATGAAAGAAGGTTCACTAAATGATCACATCGATGAGTTCAATAAAATAATTTTGGACTTGAATAATATTGGTGTGAAAATTGATGATGAAGATCAATCGTTAATTTTCTTATGTTCCTTGCCAAAATCGTACGAGCATTTGGTTACAACTCTACTATATAGTAGAAAAACTATTTCCATGGAGGATGTCAAATCTACCTTAAACTCTAGCGAGTTAAGGAAGAAATCCTCGGCGGATTATGTGAAAGAAAGTGCGGAAGGTTTGGTGGCGAGAGGAAGACGTAACGATAGAGCATCAAGTAGTAACAAGGGTCGTTCTAGATCAAAAATAAGATCTAGAAAGATCAAGTGTTACAATTGTCACAAGGAAGGTCACGTGCGTAGAGACTGTCCAGACTTAAAAGGAAACAGAGAGATTTGGAATGCAACGGGAGCCGATAAAGTTGCCGCGGTTGCAGAAAATGATTCTGATGGCGCAAATGTTCTTAGTGTTACCGATAGCCGCTCAGTTGACGAGTGGATTCTTGATTCGGGTTGTTCTTATCATATGTGTCATATTAGGGATTGGTTTGCCACCTATCGAAAAATAAATGGTGGTAAAGTCCTTATGGGAAATGATGTAGCTTGTAAGGTTGTTGGCATAGGAACAATCCAAATCAAGATGTATGATGGCACGGTGAGGACTTTGACAGAAGTCAGGCATGTTCCAGAATTGAAGAAGAATCTTATTTCCTTGGGTACTCTGGAATCCATCGGTTGAGAGTATCGAGCTCGAGGTGGAGTATTAAAAGTCTCTAGAGGTGCACTTGTTGTGATGAAAGGTGAAAGGTTCAACGGCCTTTACTTGTTAAAGGGTAACACGGTCACTGGTACGGCTGAAGTTTCTTCATCAGATAAAGATGTAGATACCACCAAGTTATGGCACATGCGCCTTGGGCACATGAGCGAGAGAGGAATGATGGAACTTAGTAAACGAGGTTTGCTGTGTGGCCAGAATATCGGAAAATTAGAATTCTGCGAGCACTGTGTATTCGGCAAACAGAGCCGAATAAAGTTTGGCACAGCCGTTCATAGGACAAAAGGTACTTTGGATTATATCCATTCAGATCTTTGGGGTCCATCTCCTGTTCCTTCAAAAGGTGGTGCGAGATACATGTTAACTTTTATTGATGACTATTCGAGAAGAGTGTGGGTTTATATCCTTAAACGTAAGGATGAAGTCTTTGTCAATTTCAAGCAATGGAAGATGATGATAGAGAAGCAGACTGGAAAGTTCATCAAGCGCTTGAGAACTGACAATGGACTGGAATTCTGCAAAGGCGAATTCAATGAGTTCTGCAAGAACGAAGGCATTGTGAGACACCACACAGTGCGGTTTACACCACAACAGAATGGTGTTGCAGAACGAATGAATAGAACGCTCCTTGAGCGAGCGAGGTGTATGCTCTCAAATGCAAAATTACCAAATATATTTTGGGCTGAAGCTGTCAACACAGCTTGTTATTTGGTAAATCGGTCTCCATCAACAGCAATTGATTGTCAAACTCCTTTGGAGAAATGGTCAGGTTCCCCTGCAAGTTACAGTGATTTGAAGATATTTGGTTGTCCTGCTTATGCTCATGTGAAAGATGGTAAACTTGAGCCGAGGGCCAAAAGATGCATATTTCTAGGGTATGCAGATGGGCTGAAGGGTTATAGATTGTGGTGCCCTGATGGTAAATCATCCCGATTTCTTATCAGCAGGGATGTGACATTTGACGAGTCTGCTATGTTGAAAAAGACAGAGAAAGAACAAGTAGTTGCTGGAATAGATCGTGAAGTTAAGGAGCAGGTGGAGCAAGAAATAGATGTTCCACAAGAAGTAGTACAAGATACTCCTATCGAGCCCGTTGTAGAAGATGTACATGACTTTGGTGTTGATCATATGACACCAGAAGATCATTCAGATGAGCAACATGATCTACAGAATTATAATCTAGCAAGAGATAGAGAACGACAAGTTATAAGACCACCACAACGGTTTGGGCATGAAGATTTAGTAGCTTATGCTCTGAGCATGGCAGAAGATATAGAGGTCCAAGAGCCTGCTACATATCGTGAAGCTATTGGCTGTCCAGAATCTGCAAAGTGGTCTGTAGCTATGAATGAAGAGATGGAGTCTCTTTATAAGAATCATACATGGGAGCTGGTGAAACTGCCAAAAGGTCAGAAGATTGTTGGATGCAAATGGATCTTCAAAAAGAAGGACGGAATTCCGGGTGTAGAAGATGAAAGGTTCAAAGCACGCCTTGTAGCAAAAGGCTTTACTCAGAGAGAGGGAGTTGACTTTAATGAAGTTTTCTCACCGGTCGTAAAGCATACCTCTATCCGCGTGTTACTTGCCATGGTTGCTTTACTTGATATGGAGTTGCAGCAATTAGATGTCAAGACGACATTCTTACATGGTGAGTTGGAGGAACGGATCTTTATGCGCCAGCCAGAAGGATTTGTTGTCCAAGGAAAGGAAGATTATGCATGTTTGTTGAAAAAGTCATTATATGGCTTGAAGCAATCACCTCGACAATGGTATAAGAGGTTTGACGTATTCATGACTAGTAAATGTTACTCACGGAGTAATTATGATAGTTGTGTATATCACAAGAAGCTTCCTGATGGCTCGTATGTTTATTTTCTATTATATGTGGATGATATGTTGATTGCTTCGAAAAACATGTCAGAGATCGATCAGTTAAAATCTCAACTCAAAACTGAGTTTGAGATGAAAGATTTGGGTGCAGCTAAGAAGATATTGAGAATGGAGATTATCAGAGATAGACGTGAAGGAAAATTGTATTTGTCACAAAAGAAATATATTGAGAAGGTTCTTCAGCGTTTTGGGATGGATAACTCCAAACCGGTTAGTGCTCCACTTGCTGCACATTTCAAACTTTCATCGGCGTTGTCACCGGAAACTGAGGAGGAGGTGGAGCATATGTCACATGTTCCATATGCTAGTGCTGTGGGTAGCATCATGTATGCTATGGTATGTACTAGACCGGATATTGCACAGGCGGTAAGCGTGGTGAGCAGATATATGGATCGTCCAGGGAAAGCTCATTGGCAAACGGTGCAATGGATTCTTCGGTACCTTAATGGGACAACCGATATTGGCTTAGTATTTGATAGCGGTGGTAATACTAATGTTACCGGATACGTTGATTCAGACTATGCTGGTGATTTGGATCGGAGAAGGTCTCAGACTGGGTATGTTTTTACTCTCGGAAGATGTGCTGTTAGTTGGAAAGCAACATTACAATCGACTGTTGCTTTGTCCACAACTGAAGCAGAATACATGGCTATGACAGAGGGTGTGAAAGAAGCAAAGTGGCTGAGGGGTTTGGTTAGTGATCTTGGTATACGACAAGATCAGACTATTGTGCATTGTGATAATCAGAGTGCGATACATTTGACTAAAAATCAAATGTATCATGAAAGAACCAAGCACATAGACATAAGGTATCACTTTATTCGCGAAGTAATATCTAAAGGGGTTATAATTGTGAGAAAGATTAGTACATCAGATAATCCAGCAGATATGTTGACGAAGGTAGTTACTACAATCAAATTCAAACATTGCTTGGACTTGGTTGGCATTCGCGGTATTCAAAAGTGATGAGCCCTCAGGGGATGGAAGGAAGCAGAGATTGAGAGAGGATAGCAAAGGCGTGGAATGTTCGTCAAGGTGGAGATTTGTTGGATGGTGGTCAAGCCCACAATGTTATATGTTGACTCAATTCCAACTTGCTTTCACACTAGAATGATGACTATATACATGCATGACAACTATTATCTTACAAGCTCTAGAAGGCCAACTATGTTATGAGTTGAATTTTAGAAGCCAAATTCAAATTGTATACATATTGGTATTGCAAGCCAAATTCAACTTGTATACAAATTGGTAGCCACTTTGTACATCTATAAAAGGAGATGAAGATTGCTTCATTTGAAGATCATCCCATACTTGAAAGAGTTTAATTAACTCTTGTAAAAGTAGTATAGAGAAAAGAGTGAAGTATAGAATTGTTAATCAAAATTCTATACGAGTGAGTTAAGAGGGAAGTGTTATAATCTAGTGAGCGGTCTAAATACGTTGTTAGTATTTTAGATCCTAGATTGAGTGATACACTGTAACCTCGAGTTTGTCATATTTGCTAATAAAATCCTTCCCTGCTTCCGCCCGTGAACTAGGCCTCAAGCCGAACCACGTAAAATCTTGTGTCTTTATTTATTGCTTAATTGTTCTATTAATTTCCCGGGTCTTGAAAGTGCGCTAAATCACAACAATTACCGTGTATGTATAACTAAATACCAAATAAACAAATAAGGATCATATAGAAGACCAGAACTCAGTCTACCATTTGGCTTGAGAAAGAGGCTACCATATGTCAATACTAAATTACACACCTAACTTTGTTTGCCATATTTTAGTGCCAGTGTTCATCACATATGTGTTAATAAAATGAACATTTAACTATGGAGATTTTGAGAAGTTGTTATTTTGCACTCCTATCTTTAACCTTAACAAAAGAACACAAAAGGTAGGAATAGAACTTAAAGTAGCGCGTATCAACTTTTTAAGCCTTAAGTGTATCTTTTGTAGCCCGGTAAAACCTCCTTCATTGCACCTACTGTTATGAATTACCTACTGTTATGAATTAATGACCCAAATAAACACATGACACAATGGCAATAGTAATAAACCCAACAGACGTGTTCTGGCACCCTAGACTCCAGTCAGCGTGAGTCTAGGGGTTTTAATGAGTCGGACAAGAAATGAGCTACTAGAGCTAGAACACGATGATATCAGGCTCGTTTAGTTTTATTATCTCAATGCAAACAAGTTGGGTGATTTTAACTGGTTTAACTATACTCGATATTTGTGTTTAAACTTTAAAGACATAATAAATTGAACGCAAAACTTGAAGGATGAATGAGCTCATTTGAGCTCAAAGTCGAGCTATAAAACAAGTTTATAGGCTTTTGAGCTCTTAAACAAACAACTTGTCTTTGAAAACTAGGTCAATATACAAATTTCATATAACTAAAAAACAATCAACCTCGAAGAATATAAAGTCACTAAAGCTTGAACTGGAACCCAATTACTAAAAATCATTCAAACTTGAGCACGAGCTCAAGCCCGAACAGGGTAATTAAAGGAGCCAAGTCCAAATTTCAGATACTCAATTCGGCTTAGATCGGTAACAACCTTAAGCATAATGATGACTAGGTCATGATCCTCTCAACCATCAGACTCCACATCTTAACATGAAGCAATTAAATAGTCATAGAAACTTATAAATTATAATTATTATAATTATAATTATAATAAATATAATATCAATATCAATAAAAAATATGTATTATGTATATATAACTATAAGCTGTCTAAATATATACGTTTAATATATTAGAAATCGAAAAAATTATACCAGTAATTTTCGAACGAGAGTCAAATTTCCGTTGTGAACGGCAACGAATAGAGCAGTGACGTCAGTTTTAAACTCCTGATAATCAAATCGTACAACATGTGGTGATTCATCGCAACAGATCAATTCCGCCGTACGCAGTTTCAACGAAACAGCACCGACGAAATTAACGTCGATAAACGGATCGTTAATGCAATCTAACGCCGATTCGAGATCGTTAGATGACGAAGCTTCGAGAAGGCGTTGAGAAACATCTGCTTCGTAGTCTACCGGAAACACTTGTTGTTTACTGGCGAGAAAGCCTCCGCCGCTGCCTGAGTGACTGAATACCTTCATTTAACCGAAACGAAGTTCGCACAAAAAAGCAGTTTATTCCTCTGTGTGTGTGTGTGTGTGTGTGTGTGTGTGTGTGTGTGTGTGTGTGTGTGTCTCTTTGAGATTTTGTACTTTGTAGGAAGGAAAATTGAATGGAGCGAGCGCCAAAAATAAGTGACTGGGCAGGGAAGGGAGTGTTTTATACCAAGAGCTTTTCACTTTTTTGTCCACTCACGATACATAAAAATAAAAAATAAAAAATAAAAAAAATTGAATTAAAGCTACCAAAATTTATTTAATAATTAATTTAAATTTAATTTAATTTAAATTAAGATTAAATTTCAATATAAATTAAATATAATCAAGAAATTTACCTTATATAGATCACCCAATTTTAATCGTATTCTTTAATCAAACTACAATCCAATTTTCTTAACTTTTTTTATTGCTATTATGTCTAATTTTGTGTTATTTTTTCCTCAAATCTTGACATGACTTTAATTTTAGTTTATTATATGATAAGTTTTTGATTTTTATTTTATAAAATTTGGCTACGATTTACTTACATACTAAAAGAAGACCCAATTTAAGTCGTTTTCTTTAATCAAACTGCGATCCAATTTTGCTAACTTTTATTATTGCTATTATGTCTAATTTGTGTTATTTTTTTATGGCGTCTCATTTTATTTTATTTTTTATTTTTTTTGTTGGAGATCCTCTCGAAAATAATCTCTCTACCCCAAACTAATGAGGGGGGTGACATTATCTTTCTATGAGAGGAAATTTGATTTTTCTAACTAGCGTTCTATGAATTATATGTTAACTATTAATAGCAATGAATTTGATATATCACAAAAATGAATACTATACAATTTAATATGGAGAACTTATGTAACACCGTACTTTTTTACTTTAAATCACAGCAGAAGACTTAAAACACACATCACATATTAATTAGACAAAATATACGATTATATAATGTCACATGTGTTACTTATTTACAGACCACTTATAATATAGTTTTACAAAACATCGGAGTCACAGCTGTGTCAAACATCACTTATGTCCCTGCCACACACATCCCTAAAAGACTTATTGTACATCACATGCAGGGAAATAACACTGTTGGGGAGATTAGCGCACCGCTAAGTGAATGGAAACATCTAAATGTACATCACTATTAGCATCGAGCACATCTTTAGGTCACTGATCATTAATCACATAATCACAAGAGGACTGACGGCTTATACGAGCCTTAACTGCTAGCTGATCGGGCTAGAGTCTACCGATAGTCTTTGCTACTGAATCACTAGTATAGTCTTTCACACGCAACACACGCGTCATTCATAACTATACTACTCAGACATGGGCGAGTATAGGCTATGACCAGTGGGGTCACGGGACACCACTAGTTTGAAAATTTTGTGTAGAAAGTACCCTTTAAAATGTATAAATCTAACTACAAGACTCCATATATCTTTCGAATTAATAGCATTTCCTTTAAACTGTATAGGATACCACTAAATTTAAGTAGTTGAACCCCATATATACTTTGAATTTGCAGTTTTTAAAGGTAAACAACCATTAAAATAACATTCAAATACAATTAGTACTGGAAAAAAATCGGGACCTCATTGAGTTTCGTTTCTGGATTCGCCACTGTACTCAGACAACAACACTTGAACCCAACACACTCACACCCGAAAGCACCAAGGTAGAGAGGGTTAACCTCTTACGTCAGAAAAACACCAATGATTTTATCAATGGGTGTACACATAGTCACGGAGAATCATTACACCGTCTAATCATAAGCATGACACTGGTCACTACACTTGTCACTATAATCACATCCATAAGAATAGTCCCACTCACCTGGATACACAAGGAAGTAACTCAGAGGTCTTATTTTACTAGCCTTCATCTTTTCCTTTATCACTTTATTTCAAGTCAATATACATTTCCAATTGATAATATCATCAATTCATACACTAAACGTCATTATATAAGTCTATACTCCATATAGACGTGCTTACACAATTCTCATTCAATAGCAACTCCTATATGTATGTAAAACGAAGCCTAAAAACAATCATATCTTTTCTTTTGACCCAATATAAACTTTGATTTAGTGTTTTAAACCTTACCATTAGAAAGTAGATCTTATTACGTTTTCAATGATAGTTTATTCATAAAAAACAGAGTTACGGTTTGAAAGTTACGACATTACAAATTTCAAAAAATTTTGATGCATCGATATCCTTACGGATGAATCTGTATTCGTACGGATGCATCTGTACCTATACGGGTGCATCTGTATCCGTACGGATGCAGTTCATATGAGCCAGCCCGCTGTTTTTCGTGGTTTTAACCCCTAATTCTCGTTTTAGACATGTTTTTGTTTTTTTTACCTCAAATAAGCTCTAGAAGCATACATAACCATATAAACGTTTACTAACAACAATTTGACACAAATAACACTTTTATATCAAGATTTGATCGAAAACCTTCTCAGTACCAAACCTAAACAAAAATCACATTTAATCACTGATTTAAATATGAATTACCTATAAATACCTTGTTTGAATTACTGAAATCACAAGGAACGATTTCACAACTTTAATACAACACAAAAATGAGAATTAAGGACTTAGGGTTTTGGGGTTTTAGAGAACTAAGGTGCGTTTGGTAATGTTTCTAAAAGTAGGAATGAACTAAGATCACTTGTTTTAAACATAAGGGTTTACTTCATATGAAGAAATTCTTTTCGTATCTCACACGGGTATTTACCGGTTATCTAAAACACAATGTACCTCATTAAGCGTCCTTAATGAGGTCCAAATCACATAAGGAAATATGTTATGTGACTCTTGTCAGAAAACACACATTATACCATACACAAATAATTATAAAACACATAACTATAAAATCACTTGTAGAAACACAAAGGGTAAAATGGTCTTTACCACTAGACCCGATTTGACGGTGTTACAAATCTACCCCCTTAAGAAGAGTTCATCCTCATAATCTGGTCAAGGTCAAACAAATGAGCGTATCTAGATTTCATTAACTCCTCGGTTTCCTACGTTAAGTTTGCACCCAAATTATGCTTCCATTCCACAAGCACCACTGAAATCTGTTTACGCAACTTGGTCACTTTTCTCTCCAAAATTCTAACGGGTTCCTCCACTAATTTTTTGATTGTATCCACTTTCATATCTTGAAGAGGTACAATTTGACTTTCATCATCTACTTTACACTTGCGTAGATAACATACGTTGAACGTATCATGGATACCGGATTGCTCTGCAGGAAGATCTAAAACCACTGTTCGGTTGTTTAACACTTGTCGGATATTGACGGAGCCACTTTTACTCGTTTACCAAACCAAATTACACCTTTCCACGGTGACACTTTCAAATACACACGCTCACCTACAACGAACGCCACTGGTCATCGAAGAGGATCTGCATACATCTTTTGTCTATCTCTTGCAGCTTTTAATTTTTCACGTGCGATGGCAACCTTCAGCAATTTGTTGCACAATCTTAGGACCTGTAATCTGTTTCTCACCAGCTTCTAACCAACACAATGGATTTCTACACTCTCTGCCATATAACATCTCGTAGGGCGGCATGCCGATACTAGAATGATACGAATTATTGTAGGCAAACTTGTAACAACCCAAACCAATAACCAACCGAACACGCGAAACAATTTTTTTTTTTTACAACAGTAGAGTGCGCCACGCGCACCACCTTAGGGTGCGCGGCGCGCACAGGCCCCCAATCAGTTCTGTCCGGTTTTGCAAATTTTCAAATAAAGATCTCCCACTTCCCGACATTTTTAGACGAAACGCTTTTCACAACATGTTCTAATATGAAAAACTCATATGATTCAATCATAAAATGAGTTTTACAAAACGGGGCCCACATCGGCCATTTTACGAGTTTCGTCCAAAACATACAAGTTCGACCATAAGAGTTTAAATTCCAAACGACACTATGAGCATGGTGTTTGGGGTTAAACTACCCAAATCTCGGTCAAACTCCAAAAGCTATAACATCCAAAAGCGTCCCCTAACAAACAAGCGGGATCTCTAATCCAAACGAATGCCCTTACCCTTGTCAACACCGGAGCCTATAAAAAGATAAACAACGAGAGGGTAAGCTAAAGCTTAGTGAATGCAATAATTATACACATACATATATAATATACCAACTTGCAAACACTCAAACACATACCGCATACATGCTAGCAACACAATTAGCTTATCATCAATACGAGGCTACCAACCTCCAATACCACAAGCTAGCATAACAATCGCATAAATATATATAACTCGAACAATATAATATGCTTTCGCTTACAACACAATAACCATGGTTAACCAATCGTACAAAGGAATGGCGCTCGCGAAAGGCCATCGGTGTTCATAACATCCGTTAGTGTACTTAACACCTCGTATCACTAAACCCTCGGGTGGCATTTTAACACCTCGATACTTCACCCTGAGTGGCATCTTAACACCTCGATGCTTCACCCTTTATTTTACGGAGTGGCGCCTTAACACCTCAACACTTCACTCCTAGGTGGCATCTTAACACCTCGATGCTTCACCCCGAGTGGCATCTTAATACCTCGATGCTTCACTCGTCAATTTACTTAGAGTGGCATCTTAACACCTCGATGCTTCACCCCGAGTGGCGTCTTAACACCTTGACACTTCACTCGTCACGTGAAAAGTGGTGTCTTAGCACTTCGACACTTCACATCTCACGCTACAATAAATAGATACATTATATACCTACGCATATAATTATTCCACTCACCTTAAAGATTCGGTGACAGTTTTATACTTCCGCAAGCTTCAAAGCAAAGTACCTAATATAATAAGTACTTCAATCAACACATAATCTAGTTGGACTAAATACCAATCCGAGAAAACCGACGATAATAACCGGCCAATCCGAGAAAACTTCGAATTTCCGTAGGCGTAGTCGATCGTCCCCAACTCTTTACCGCCTCAATCTTCCCCGGGTCTACTTGAATACCATTTTCGTTTACAATATGGCCAAGGAATTGAACTTCCCTTAGCCAAAATTCACATTTGGAGAATTTAGCATACAACTTCTCCTTCCGCAACGTCTTTAACACACTCCGCAAATGATGTTCATGTTCCTTCATACTCTTCGAATAGACAAGTATGTCATCAATGAACACAATTACCGACTTGTCCAACATAGGTTGGCACACTCGGTTCATAAGATCCATGAATGCCGCCGGTGCATTCGTAAGACCAAAAGGCATAACTACAAACTCAAAATGCCCATAACGCGTTCGAAAACCGTTTTCTCAATATCTTCCTCACGGACCCGCATTTGGTGATTACCGGACCGTAGGTCGATTTTAGAGAAATACGTTGCACCTTGGAGTTGGTCAAACAAATCGTCAATCCTAGGCAATGGATAATGATTCTTGATCGTCACTTTGTTCAACTCCCGATAATCGATGCACATCCGCATACTACCATCCTTCTTCTTCACGAATAAAACCGGAGCGCCCCATGGCAAAGTACTCGGTCGAATGAAACCCTTCTCAAGCAACTCTTGGGTTTGATTTAACAACTCTTGCATTTCCGTCGGCGCTAAACGATAAGGAGTTTTAGCAATGGGAGTAGCTCCCGGAACCAACTCAATGCGAAATTCAACTTGTCTTTCCGCCGGAACACCCGGTAACTCATCCGAAAAAACGTCTTCAAACTCATTTACCACCGGAATTTCATGAATGGGTGGTGGCTCATCACGAGTATCAACAACATGGGCAAGAAAAGCCATGCCACTACTAACAAGAAAACGACGTGCCCGTGCAAAAGTGCATATCGGCACAAGTCTTCTCCGCTTATCGCCATGAATAATTAACTCTCCCCCACTTGGGGTTTTTACCCGAATAGATTTTTCATGGCATGCAATATCGGATCTATTATGATCGAGCCAATCCATACCAACAACAATATCAAAATCGCCCAAAGTCATCGGGATTAGATCAATTTTAAAGTTTTCGGCACCAAACACAACATCACAATTTTTACACACATCAACCACTAGCATCGTTTTGCCGTCCGCTATTTCGACTTCTACCGGACGACTTAACTTAGCTAACGGTCTATTAAGTTTAGGCACAAATTTTGGAGACACAAACGACAAATTTGCACCGCTATCAAAAAGAATTATTGCCGGGTTAGAGTTAACCACAAAAGTACCTGAGACAACTTCATTGGATTGCTTGGCTTCATCATTTGTCATCAAATAGTTGTGACCCCTAGCCGTACCCGCCGCCTTCTCTAGACGCTTGACATTATCGTTTCGCAAATCGGGACACTCCGGCTTCTTATGCCCTTCTTTACCGCAATTAAAACAAGTGAGCTTGTTTCCGAAAAATGGTTTCGGACAATCACGAGCCATATGACCCGGTTGCCCACAATTGTAGCATGTATAAGAAAAACCCCCGGAATCGCCCTTCTTCACGCTATTGACACTCTCGGAACCCTTCTTGTTCTTGTTCTTCTTGTTTGAAAAGTTAGAATGACTAGAGCCTTCAAACTTTATTTTGGAAAATGAGAAGTCGCTTTTTCTTGGAACCTCCAGCTCAAAACCCCGAACCAATTCAAATAACTCGTCAAAAGACTTAGCCGCTCCTCGACTAATTTTACCCTTGAACTCATCATTCATGGTACGGTAGAAATCTTTCATTAGCTTGTGATCGTCACCAACATATTCCGGACAAAAACGAGTCTTTGCCAAGAAGGTAGACTTGAGAGTAACCAAGTCCATTGATCGTTGTTGCAAATTGTGCAATTCGTCCCGGATTCTATCAAGATCGGAAGAAGTTCGGTATTCTTTGAAAAATTCCTTCTTAAACTCTTCCCACGTCAAACTCATACATTTCTCCTCACCATATAAGTTGATTTTATCATCCCACCACAACTTAGCTTCTTCCTGCAACATACTAGAACCATACCTCGCCTTCTTCTCGGGAGGACATTCCGCGGTACGGAAAGCTCCCTCGATATCAAAAATCCAACATGTGCTTTTCAACGGATCTCGTACCCCATTAAACATCGGGGGTTGAGCATCCTTGAAATTTTTGTAATGGAAGTCCCGCCTTCCATTCCCACCGTTACCATCATCCCCTTCACCATGAGGATGAATGTTTCTAGCTTGTAATGCCTCCTCGATCGCGGCATTCATTCGCTCATTTATCATTTCGGTTACTTGCCCATCAACCGACTCTTAGAAAACCTTTCGAACATCGTCAAGAAAAATCCTTTTTTAGCCTTTCAAAGATGGCCTCAACCTTGGCCGTGAGTTCAACGTCCTCACTCGTACTTCCGTCATTGGTGTCGTGTCCATTTCTCATCTTCATTCTATAAAACGAAGTAAATTAAGCAACGAAACGAAATGACTTAACACATATGTATATACATATACAACACACTACCCCATCTTGCTCAACAATCGTCGTACATCGCTTGTTTGACACGATTTGAACCCGTAACAATGGTAGCTAATCATTGTTACGCGATCACGTCGCATTAATTCGCTAGTACAACGTCTATCTCGCCAGATGATTGCTAAAACAACACAAAACAGTTAGTGCAAGGTTAATTCACATAAACACTAGCACTAGCAATTTTCGTTCCGACCCAAAGTCCTACAAGTCCCGCATAAAGCGCACATACAATAAAGTCTAAGTCTAGGCACCTATCTCAAGTCGCCTAAATCCCTTAGACTATGCTCTGATACTACTTGTAACAACCCAAACCAATAAACAACCGAACACGCGAAACAAATTTTTTTTTTTTACAACAGTAGAGTGCGCCACGCGCACCACCTCAGGGTGCGCGGCTGATGCGGTAGCGGAGTGGTATAAAATACTATTAAATTTTTTGCAGGAAATACTATTAAATACGATACAATTTTACACAAGATATTTATTTATTTATAGAATGGATATACTTAAACCTTGCTACAACACTTATAGGCAGTGTACCTAATCGTACAGTAGTGTAGTTTTTAGTAAGTCCGGTTCGTTCCACAGGGAAAATCTTTAAACAAAGCTTAACGCTATATTAGTTTACTTTTATAAAAATACAAATATATATATATATATATATATATATAAGTAATATTATTATTATAAAGGGGGGTTTTTACCGTTTAATGACCGGTTTGTCGATTTTAAAACTTTAGTCGCAGTTAAAACCAAATGTAAAATATTAAAAATGAATACAAGACTTAAATTAAAGCATAAAGTAAATAACGATAATGAAATTGCGAATAATAAAACTGCGATAAAATAAACTTGCGATAATTAAAAAGTACGATAATTAAAAGTGAAATTAAATACAATAATAATAAAAATGCGATATTTAGAAGTGCAATTAAATATAAAATAAAGGAAATTAAATATGAAATAAAAGAATTATGCTTATTTAAACTTCCGTAATCATGATGTTTGACGTGTTGATTTTTGTTTTATGCTCATGGGTTAATTGTCCTTTGTCCTGGATTATTTAATATGTCCGTCTGGTTTTTGTCCATAACAGTCCATCAGTCATAAATATAAAATGCGAGTGTCCTCGTCAAATTATCCTTATACCCGAAGTTAAATATTCTAACTAATTGGGGACTTAAACTGTAACAAGATTTTAATACTTTGTTTAATAATTACACCAGGATGTCGACTGAGTGTAACCCAAGGTTTTAATATTTTGTTATCAATTATACCAAGTGTCCTTGTACATAATTTCACCCCTGTTTTAATTATTCTAGTGGCTATTAATCCATTCCCGTGTCCGGTTAAATGAACGATTATTCGTTGGTATAAATACCCCGCCCATCGTGTCCGATCGAGTGTATATGGTAATTTATAGGGACGCCCAATTGTAAATCTTTATATTAACATTAACAAACTATCATTTAGTTAAACAAATATAAAGCCCATTAATAGCCCATAGTCTAATTTCCACAAGTGTCGTTCTTTTGTCCAAACCCCAATTATGGTACAAAGCCCAATTACCCAATTTTAGTAATTAGCCCAACATCATGATTACTTCGTTTTAAATAAGCATAATAATAACTTAGCTACGAGACATTAATGTAAAAAGGTTGAACATAACTTACAATGATTAAAAATAGCGTAGCGTTACACGGACATAATTTCGACTTACACCCTTACAATATTCGCTAACATACCCTTATTATTAGAATTATAATTAAAATTAAAATTAAAATATAAATTATAAATATATATATATATTTTACGTATGAGGAGAAGAAGAAAAAGATGATATTTTACGATCAGAATGCGCGAGCTTTATAGGGGGTTTCTGAATTTGGGGCTCCGAGACTCGCGGCCTTTTTGGCCTTCAAACTCCGCGAGTCGCGGAGTTTACTTTTACAGCTCAGAGGAGTTTGGCTCTTTGTTTACCGACGGTTTAAATATAAATATAATATATTAAATAATTATAAGAATTATTTAAATATTATATTATATTTATGTGCATAGTTGACTTGTAATTTTTAGTCCGTTGCGTCGAGCGTTGAGAGTTGACTCTGGTCCCGGTTCCGGATTTTCGAACGTCCTTGCGTACAATTTAATATCTTGTACTTTGCGTTTTGAATCTTGTACTCTTGTAATTTCGAGACGTTTCTTATCAATAATTGGAACCTCTTTGATTGTCTTTTGTACTTTTGAGCTTTTTGGTCGTTTGCGTCTTCAATTCGTCGAATCTGTCTTTTGTCTTCACCTTTTATTATTTAAACGAATATCACTTGTAAATAGAACAATTGCAACTAAAAGCTTGTCTTTCTTGAGGAATAATGCTATGAAATATATGTTCGTTTTTAGCATTATCAAATATTCCCACACTTGAGCGTTGCTTGTCCTCAAGCAATATCGTCTTGAAATACAAGAATCACTTCTTTATTCTTCACACTTTGTACATCAGTGATTTCTATACGGTGGTATGAACAATGGTAGTAACGATATGGTTTACAGTCCCACAAGACTATAAAAATTTAGATCCATTAAGGAAATTGGATCTTTATGAAAACATTTGATCTTTTGAAAATTAAATCTAGTTTTTACCCTAGATAAGTTTTCCGGGATAACCCTTTACCGGTGTTTGCAAAATATTTTTGTGGGTTTGGTGGGTTTCAGATTTGAAAATTTTAGCTCAAAACTTATGGTTTTGTGTCACCCACTTGCTAACCTTGTATTTGGAAAGCAACACGTCCAGTTTACTTGTCCCGTATATTACCTTTCGGTAAACTACCGTCCGATTGTAAAGGAAAGCGTTGAACAAGCAACTGTTAAGGCAATGTCCCCTGACATGCTTTTAATTATGGTCTATAACGTGTCGGACGCAATTACTATCCTTGGTAGGAGCAATAGTAAAGCTCACCCTTATAATTTTTCGGTATTGCACAAGGTCCTGTCTTTGACCATGCTATGCAACCACCGTTCTTACGGTTGACACCCGTTTTAGTTCAGGTGACCTAATGAATTCCAGGTGAATTCCTAGGATTTTACGTTCAATGGTAATGAACGCATTGAAAATAGGGTTTTCGGAAAACAAATCGGTCTGTAATTTTGATCAAAATATTTTCTCGTTCAAGCTCAAGTTTAGATATCATTGAATTCCATGAGTTTGAATTCTCAATCTTTAAGGTCAATCTCTAGGATTGAGTAATATCAGTCTTAAAAGCTGATTTTTAATCTTTAAGGAGATTATCCTTTCTGGGGATCTGATTCATTAGTCTTATCCAGCTAATTTGCATTGTGCCCCCCCATTGCACGAGATAAATCCTTCTCATGGTTAGGATAAATCTGACCACTTGGCGACCCTGTTTAATGCTGAGGTCCGTGGATTTCCTGCTGATTTTAGTGATGACTTTTCTAGATTTTTCGTCAACCTACAGCTGGTCTGGACGACAACTTCATGACCTAAATCAAGAAGCGCGTGTCTTTTTCGGAAGACTTTACTTCCTTTTAATGATGGAATTGATTCATCGTGTAGATCCATCTCTTCTTTTCTTTTATCGGGTAAAACAGTTTAGTTTAGTCCAAAGCAAAAGTATTTTCAGTTATTTGTTACAGATATATGTGACATATGTTTAAGATAACTTGGTAAATTTTCCCACACTTGGCTTTTATTTTCCTTTTTATCGTCCTCTATTCCATTTTAAATGAATTTTAACATTTTAGTTTGTTTCTTAATTTATGTCCTTTCCGAGGTAACAATAATTTCGGTGTTAAAACCTAGTTTTATCGTTCATAAATATGTATAAACATGATTTTGAGTTCATTTAATTGAAAATTTTGAAAATTTTTACTAGAATTGGGTAGTCAGTATATAAGACCAGGGCTGTTCTTTATTATCAGAGAGCACTAGATTCTAATACAACTACTGCTTTACTAGTATTTTTAATGGTAACCAAGTGTATAAAGTAAAAAAAATTTTAAAATCCGAAAGAATTTAACCCCTTCCCACACTTAAGATCTTGCAATGCCCTCATTTGCAAGAAATCAGGAATAATTTCAATTATTGAGGGTGATTTGTGTGAAAATGATTAAATTTTTTACCAAAGTTTCCAAATATATTGGCGTTTGTTTGCTGAATGATAAATGGTGCACATCATTTGTTCATTCCGTCTTGTTGTTATTTCACATATATTTTGCATCTTGTCGTCAAAATTAGTTGCTTTTGCTGAACTTAATGCCAGTATTTGAAAATGCGTTGTTTTACCCTGTTGTGTACATAAGATAAACTGCAAACATATATACATATTTTTGAAGTTTGGTATATTACCCCACATTCAAAAATTATTAAAATCTAAGAATAAAAGTTAGATAATTATAAAAATGATTACAATATTAACAAAAGTATTAAACGTATCAATAATTACAAATTACAAAAAAAAAAAACTAAGTATACTAGGGATGATACTGGTACCAATAGGGGTTCCAGGCATAACCATAGGTGCTATAGAATGCTTCGGCAGGGTTATACGTAGGATATGGTGGCTGCATCTCTATAGACCAGGGAGGGAAGATGGGTTTCGGTGTAGGAATATAGTTTCTACCTATATGTTGGCAATGAGCTATGATTTGGTTCTGATGAACTTGCCAATATTCAAATGCTCTCTGTCTAGCATTTTCGTATTCCTGAGAAGCTATAAACCTTTGCATTTCTTGCATCTCATTCCCCCCTCCTACATTACCTTGCTGTTGGTTTCTCTCCACCTGTGGATGTCTACCATGGTATCGTACTGCGGCATTATTTCGCCTCTTCAAAACTTTCGCACCATGGTATACATTTAAACCTATAGTATCGCGGGGTTCTGGTTCTTCTACTAATAATCCCCCCCGACTTATATCCACACCGAGATATTCACCAATCAAAGTAATAAAAATACCACCTCCTATTATGCTATGCGGTCGCATCCCCCGAACCATAGCTGATAAATAATAACCCACACAATATGGTATACTTACAGCGCTTTGTGGGTCTCGAATACACATATGGTAAAACAAATCCTGTTCATTTACTTTTTCCTTGTTTTTACCCCTTTGTGTAATCGAATTAGCTAAAAACCTATGAATCACTCTTAATTCGGCTCTATCTATATCCAAATAAGAGTAATTTCCCCCTTTGAAACGGTGATGGCTTGTCATTTGACTCCACACACCGTGTGTATCAAAATTTTCATCTATCTTTCTACCGTTTAGTATCAACCCTCTACAATCGGCAGATGCTAACTCCTCAGGCGTATATATACGTAAAGCCTGAGCCATGTCCAGTAAAGACATGTGGCGCATCGAACCGCCTAACAAAAATCTAATAAAAGAACGATCGGTTAAATTAGCTACCCGATCATTCAACTCTATACTACATAACAATTCTTCACACCATACTTTATATACAGGTCTACGCATGGTGAATAAACGTACCCAGTCATTAAAAGAAGAATTACCATACCTCTGTACAAGTAATTTCCTAATTGGCCCGGCCAATTCTACAGCTTCTAAGGGTCCCCATTCTATGACCCTCGGTACCTCAACAACCTTAGAATGAAGAGTATGCAAACCCCTTTGGTATTTTGGATAATCTATCCAAAGTCTGTCAAATCTCAGGTTCGGGTGCAACTCTTCCAAGTGCATATCGGAAAAGGTCATGACTGGATGAGGTATATCCTGCTTGTAGTAGTTATCCACCTCCTGTTGTTCCACATTCTCAGCAGGAGCATTGCGGGCTTGGGATGAAGATTCACCCCTTTCAGTCTGCAAAACACATCAAACACAATTTTTTTGTGCATCCAAATATGCATTAGTGTCAGCAAAATCATCAATCAAAATAATTACAATGACATGATCAATTTATATCAAACTTAAGCTTATTTTCATATTTTCATCAAATCTACACTTTTTCAAATAAGCATATACGAAAATGTTCGCCAAGTTCATAAGCATTCAATTCAAATAACATGTCAAAATAATCATTACTAGCAATTAAACAAGTTTCAAATGGCATTATCTCTCAAAAATCAAGTTCATGAATTTTAGACTTGAAAAAGTCCACTTTAATTCTCAAATTCATGTTTAGGCTCAAAGTTTGGATCATTTAACTACCTAAACATGTTACACTACTTAATTTAGCAACAATTCATGACAAAAATCGGCCATAACCTGTTTATATCAAAAAGCCCCAAATTGCTCAAGAACACAAACCCTAGATTATTCAAAATTTGAAGTTTAAGGCTTCTAATCATGTTAAACAGCATCAATCTAGGTTATACAAGCATAATACATAAACAATTTAAGCCTAATTACACTAAAAAACATCAAAATCAAATTGGGGAAAAAATTGCTCAAGAACACCAAATTTCGGATTAAATGGTGTTTAGGTGTAGAAATTTACCGTTTTTCTTGAGTAATTCCTAGATAGCATCCTTCTCAACATGATTTTAGTAAAAGATTTGGTGATTAACGGTTAAAAATTGTGATTTTGGGGGTTTTTTTTCGGGTTTTTCGTGGGTTTTTTCGCTGTTCTTCGCAGTATTTTTGGGTGGGGGAGTGAACTGCTCTGTTTTTTTTTACGTTTTATTTTTTTCTGGGTTTTGGTCCCTCCGCGACTCGCGGTGAAATACCCTTCAAACTCCGCGACTCGCGGAGTTTGGTTTTTTTTTTTTTAATCTTTAACTTATTAAAACAATTAAGTAATTAATTTTAAAATTTTGTTTCCCTTGTTATTTAGGACGAGGTCGTTTCGGATCGATGTCCTAGTCCGTCCCTCGACAAAATTTCAAAATTTGTCTTTTTGTAGCGATTGTTTTAAAAGCTAAGATTTTTGGTTTTTTAATATTTTTGGCATACTTTAAATTAATAAGATTAAAAATAATGATAATAAAAGTTCTCGTCCCTCCCTTGGGTAAAGCAATTTCGGTTCAAAGACCTAGTCTTCAACTTACGACGAATTTTAAAAATCATACTTTTAACTTAATGAGATAAAGTAAATTTTTGTTTTTAAATTCACACAACTTAAATATAAAATTCAAAATTAATATTAAAAATTCACACCAAACTTAAAATTTGAAATGCATAAAATTAAAAATTCATACTTTAAAAATTCACACCAAACTTAATTTAAAAATTCATATTATAAATTCACACCAAACTTATATTAATTTTTCAAATATTTACAATTTTAAAAATATATATATTTTTTTTTACAATATTAATTTAAGATTTAAATATTAATTTTAAAAACATGGTAAAAATAAAATTAAAAATCTTTTTGGCTTTTTATCCCACTTTAATCAATCAAATATTATCAAAAATATGCGCCCCTCTTTTCGGTAAAGTAATTTCGGTTCCAAAACCTAATTTAACTCATGACGAATTTTTGAAATATTTTGGGTTGATTGTTTAAAGATATTTATACCTTAAGAATAAACGTTAAATTTCGCAGTGATGTAATAAATTTTTTTGAATGATATCAATAATTTCGGTCGCCAAACCTAATTTTATTCAATACCAATTTAATACTTTTTAGCGAACAAATTAGCGTTTATTATCAAAAGGTTAAAAATAAAAATAAAAATAAAAACTGTACAGACATACCTGTGGAATAGATTTCTTAGTTATATGATCTATCCCATTCATAAGATAGTCGGTTTAATTGGTTTTCCATGGCTACATAGGCGTAACCTCGAGCATTCAGTGTCTTTTCTTCTAAACATATGAACGGTCCGTCTCTGCATAAAGTAACAAATTCGGTATTTGAATAGGTTTGATTATTTGAACATTTACCTCCATGTGACCATTTTCCGCATTTGTGACATATTTCTAGGTGTCGTGCTCTTCTTTTCGCTGCGGATTTTGATTTTCCTTTACCAAATTGTAACTTATTATCTTCGCATCTGGATTCTTTTCTAACTCCGTCCATTCTTTCTCTGATTACTGATACTATTTCACTTGGTAGTATGTCATTATTTCTTTTAGTGATCAAAGCGTGTAGCATTAGACCATGGTTTAGTTCACATGCAGTCTTTATTTCCTAAAAACCTAAAAAAATAAAAATTCAGAATGGGGGGAGAAGACTAGTTCTTTAGGGTCTGCTAGGGAAAGACCATTCGGGTTCCATTTTCGAGAACTACACGAAAACAGACAATCTAACTCTAACAGAAATACATATTATCCTTTAAAGACTTGATTCTCCCCACACTTAGTTAGCTGTGGTGTCGAAATTGTGATTAACTTCGTTGTCGACTTCCATTGGTCCATGTATGTAATGTTTAACTCTGTGACCATTAACTTTAAATTCCATCCCATTTGAATTTATTAATTCTATCGTTCCGTATGGGAAAACTCTTTTGACTATGAATGGTCCAGACCATCTTGATTTCAATTTTCCAGGAAATAGTTTGAATCGTGAATTGAAAAGAAGAACTCTGTCTCCTTCTTTAAATTCTTTTGAACTTCTGATTCTTTTATCATGCCATTTCTTCGTTCTTTCTTTATAGATTAACGAATTTTCGTATGCTTCATGTCTTAATTCTTCTAATTCGTTTAGTTGACTTAATCGTAGACGTCCGGCTTCATGTAAATCAAGATTACATGTTTTCAAAGCCCAAAATGCTTTGTGTTCAATTTCTACTGGAAGATGACATGCTTTTCCATAAACAAGTCTAAAAGGTGTGGTTCCAATTGGAGTTTTGTAGGCTGTTCTAAAAGCCCAGAGTGCATCCTCCAATTTAATGGACCATTCCTTCGAATTTGATCCTACGGTTTTCTCTAGAATACGTTTTAAAGCTCGGTTGGTATTTTCAACTTGTCCACTTGTTTGTGGATGATATGCGGTGGAGATTTTATGAGTTACTCCATATCTTTTAAGAACTTTCTCAAGTTGATTATTACAGAAATGAGTACCCCGATCACTTATTAAAGCTTTCGGTGTTCCAAACCTTGCAAAAAGACGTTTTAAAAAGTTGACTACAACTCGTGCATCGTTAGTTGGGAGAGCTTGTGCTTCCGCCCATTTAGATACATAATCAATGGCTACGAGTATATATAGATTATTATTAGATTTTGGAAATGGACCCATAAAGTCAATACCCCAAATGTCAAATACTTCACATACTTGGATGACATTTTGTGGCATTTCATCACGTTGACTTATTTTTCCGGCCCTTTGACATGCATCACAGGATTTGCAAAGAAGGTGTGCGTCTTTGTAAATTGTAGGCCAATAGAATCCAGCATCATAAACTTTTCTTGCTGTTAGTTGAGGCCCATAATGCCCTCCTGTTGGTCCTGTGTGACAATGGTTTAATATTTTACTAGCTTCATCTCCAAATACACATCGGCGTATTATTCCATCGGGACAACTTTTAAACAGATGTGGATCTTCCCAAAAATAGTGTTTTATATCACTGAAGAATTTCTTTCGTCTTTGGTACGATAATCCTTTTTCAAGGAATCCACAAACTAAGTAGTTTGCATAGTCTGCAAACCATGGGATTTCTTTATAATCTATCTTCAATAGATATTCATCAGGAAAGTTGTCTTGTATGGCCGATTCATTTAGAACTTCTAACTCAGGATTTTCAAGACGAGAAAGATGATCAGCGGCGAGATTTTCTGCTCCTTTTTTATCTCGGATTTCAATATCAAACTCTTGTAAGAGTAAGATCCAACGGATTAATCTTGGTTTAGCATCTTGTTTCGAAAATAGGTATCTAAGAGCAGAATGGTCGGTATAGACCACCGTTTTTGCTAGAACGAGATATGATCGAAATTTGTCAAAAGCAAAGACAATAGCAAGGAGTTCTTTTTCAGTAGTTGTATAGTTCGTTTGTGCTCCTTGTAACGTCTTACTAGCATAATATATAGGTTGAAATCGTTTTTCAATCCTTTGTCCTAAAACGGCTCCCATTGCAAAATCACTTGCATCGCACATTAGTTCAAATGGTAGATTCCAATTTGGTGTTATCATGATCGGCGCATTAGTGAGTTTCTCTTTAAGAATATTAAAAGATTTGATACACTCTTCTGAAAAGATGAATGGCGCATCCTTTTCTAGGAGTTTATTCATAGGAGTGGCAATTTTAGAAAAATCTTTTATGAAACGTCGGTAAAAACCGGCATGCCCTAGAAAACTCCTAACTCCTCTAACATTGGTGGGATGTGGAAGTTTAGCAATTACATCTACTTTAGCTCTATCCACTTCAATTCCTTCTTTTAAAATTTTGTGTCCAAGAACGATGCCTTCTTTAACCATGAAATGGCATTTCTCCCAATTAAGTACTAGATTTGATTGTTCACATCTAATTAGCATTCGTTCCAGATTAACTAGACATGATTTAAATGTATCACCGAAGACTGAAAAGTCATCCATGAATACTTCCATGCATTCTTCTATCATGTCGTGAAAAATCGCCATCATACACCTTTGAAAGGTTGCAGGGGCGTTGCAAAGTCCAAATGGCATGCGTTTGTAAGCAAAAGTACCATAAGGGCACGTGAATGTGGTTTTCTCTTGGTCCTCGGGTGCTATTGGAATTTGAAAATATCCGGAAAATCCATCTAGAAAACAATAGTAACTATTTCCGGCTAATCTTTCCAACATTTGATCTATGAAAGGTAAGGGAAAGTGATCTTTTCTGGTGGCGTCATTTAATTTTCTATAATCAATACACACACGCCATCCTGTTACAGTCCTAGTAGGAATAAGCTCATTTTTCTCATTTGTAATGACAGTCATGCCACCCTTCTTCGGCACGCATTGAACTGGGCTTACCCATGGACTATCAGAAATTGGATATATCAAACCTGCATCTAGCAGTTTAATAATCTATTTCTTAACTACATCTTGCATATTAGGATTTAGTCTTCGTTGGCGTTGCACATACGTTTTATGACCTTCTTCCATAAAGATTTTATGTGTGCAATACGAAGGACTTATTCCTTTAATATCATGAATCTTCTATGCAATGGCTGGTTTATGAGCTTTCAACACAGAAATGAGTTGTGATTTCTCATTTTCAGTAAGAGAAGACGATATTATTACAGGTAATTCAGATTCACCATGTAAATAAGCGTATTCCAAATGGTTTGGAAGTGGCTTTAACTCTAATTTCGGAGGTTCTTCTATCGATGATTTGTATCGATATCTGTCTTCTTCTTTTAGCATTTGAATTTCTTCTGTTGTTGGTTCATATCCATTAGCTATAAGTGTAGCTAATATTTCAGCTTCATCAATTGGTTCATTACCTTCTCCTAAAGAACATTCTCCTGTTCCTTGTAATTCTGGAAATTCTTCTAATAATTCTGCATGTGCATCTATAGTTTGAATATAATAACATGTATCATCTGCAGATTGTGGTTGTTGCATTGCTCTATCAACTGAAAAGGTAACACTCTCATCCTCTATACTTAGGGTCAGTTTCTTACCGAACATGTCTATCATTGCTTTAGCCGTGTTTAAGAATGGTCTTCCTAATATGAGAGGAACTTGAGAATCTTCTTCCATGCCCAAAACAACAAAATCTACTGGAAATACTAAAGTACCAACTTTAACTAGCATGTTCTCCATTATCCCTCTAGGATATTTTATTGATCTATCGGCTAGTTGTATGCTTATTCTGGTTGGTTTCAATTCTCCAAGGTCTAGTTTAGTGTATAGTGAATACGGCATTAGATTTATACTAGCACCTAAGTCTGCCAATGCTTCTATTGAACTAAGACTACCCAGAAAACATGGAATTGTGAAACTTCCTGGATCAGATAATTTTTCTGGTATCTTATTCAACAGCACTGCTGAACAATTAGCATTCATAGTAACAGCCGAGAGTTCTTCCATTTTCTTTCTATTTGAAATTAGATCTTTCAAGAATTTAGCATATCTAGGCATTCCTGAAATCACATCAATGAAAGGAAGATTTACATTTATCTGTTTAAACATATCCAAGAATTTGGATTGCTCGGCTTCAAGTTTCTCTTTCTTCATTTTACTCGGGTAAGGAAGTGGTGGTTGGTATGGTTTAACATAAGGTTTATCCTTAACTGTGTTATCTTCATTAACCTTTTCAACTACCGGTTCTTTTTCCTTATCTTGATCAGGTTGTGGTTCTTGTGGAGTAGGAATGGCTTCATCAGAAGTTACAGGTATTTCAGGTGGTTTAAGTGTTGTACCACTTCTTGTGGTAATGGCTTTAGCTGTTTCATTCCGGGGGTTAGCATTTGTATCACTAGGTAGACTTCCCGGTTTTCTTTCACCTATTAACCTTGCTAGGTTACTTACTTCTTATTCCAGATTTTGAATAGAAGCTTGTTGATTTCTAAATGCTTGAGCATTTTGTTCATTGGTTTGTTTCTGAGATGTGAAAAACTGCGTTTGAGTTTCAACTAGCTTCGTCATCATATCTTCTAAATTCGGCTTTTTATCATCGGTTTGTTGTGGTGGTTTGTTTTGAAAATTAGGTCTTTGCTGATTATAAGTATTATTGGATACTTGTTGATTGCTAGGACCTTGTTGGTTGTTGTATGGAATATTTCTGTTATAATTCTGGTTTTGATTGTAAATCGGTCTTGGCGGTTGATAATTATTCTGATAATTATTTCCAGGCCTTTGGTTTATGTATGAAATATTCTCTCTTTGTTCCATTGTTAATTCAATACTGAGACAATCTTTTGTCAAATATGGTCCTCCACACTGCTCACAACTAATTCGTATTGAGTGAATATCTTTAGTCATCTTTTCCATTCGTCTCTCCACAGCATCTATCTTTGCGGAAATGGAATCTAAGTCATGGCTAGAATCAGCTCTAGCTGCTTTAGATCTCTAGCTGCTTTAGATGATCTAACGATATCTTTTTCTTGGTGCCACTCATGTGAGTGGGAAGCAGTGTTATCAATAATTTTGTAAGCATCAGTTTCGGTTTTCTTCATAATAGAACCACCAGCTGCTATATCTATGTCTTTCCTTGTAGTGATGTCGCATCCTTGGTAGAATATTTGTACTATTTGACAGGTGTCTAAACCATGTTGCGGACATCCTCTTAACAACTTTTCATATCTTGTCCATGCCTCATATAGAGTTTCATTTGGCTTCTGTGTAAACGTAACAATTTCTGCTTGAAGTCTTATGGCTTTAGATGCAGGAAAGAATTGTTTAAGAAATTTGTCAACTAAAACATCCCATGTATCGATCGCCCCTTCAGGTAATGATTCCAACCAATCTTTGGCTTCTCCCTTTAAAGTCCAGGGAAATAACATGAGATATATCTGTTCATCCTCCACTTCTCGGATTTTAAATAGTGTGCAGATCCTATTAAAGGTACGTAGATGTTCATTTGGATCTTCCTTCGGCGCACCACTAAATTGGCATTGATTAGTCAACATGTGTAGAATTTGTCCTTTGATTTCATAATCTGGCGCATTAATGTCTGGATGAGTAATTGCGTGACCTTGGCCAGTGCGTTTAGCTCTCATTCGGTCTTCCATACTTAAAGGTTCCAGATTCTCCATAATTGAATTTGTTGAATCGGTATCACTAGATGATTCTGATTTAATGGTTCGTTCCTCAACAATCTCTGTTTGAATGATTGGTGGCTCCGGATGAAAGTTTAATGGTTCAGGATCTACGAACCGTTCCTGAATATTTTCCGGATTCTCAATTGTGAGGTCGGGTTCAAAAAATGGATTATCGGAAATTTGAACTGAAGTACTTGGTCTACTGGATGACGATTCTAAAGAAAAATCAACGGCGGTTATATTTGCTAAATATCTTGATCTAGTTACAGGTGGTGAACGTACAAAAGGTGGTGAACGTCTTGCTCGGTGCATTCACTGAATATCCTATTAGTTTTTAAAAGGAAAGAAAAATTATAATAAGTTATCCAATCAATAGACTTTTCTGATTTTGCCCACGTTTCGAATAGCCAAAAGATGCAGCAGAGGGGCAGGATTCGTTTGGTCTCAATATAATTGAGGTCTGTTTGGCTCCAATAACCCGGTCCATGTACAAATCCAACTATTACTACGAACCAGAAAATTTTGATGTCTATTAATTTAACCACTCAAAATAAATTTTCGTAATTTTAAGAAATTTAGATAAGAAGTAGAATAAAAATCTATGTCCTAAAACTAGAATAGCGAGAAATAAGAAAGAAAAAGAGTTCGTCGAAAAAGGTCGAAAAAGAAAAATGGTTGAAAAATAAAAGGTGAAGAAAAAAATAAAAGAAACTTATAAAACTTAAAAATACTTGACTAACCTAACCTTATTACTACAACTAACTTAAAATTATAATCGCAAATTGAAATTACTAATTGGAATGATAATTGATACATAGGTAAAATTCGTCTAAAAATATTAAAGCTTACAAGAAAAACTAAATCCCAAATGGAAATAACTTAAAAAGAAACTAAAACTTAAAAAGGCGTCGCAAAATTCTAAAGTACCTAAATCTTAGTCTAAAGAAAAAGCACTTAAGGAATTCTACGGCAAAGCCTAAAAATCTAGGAGTAAAAATAACTATAGCAAAAACTAAGTTTAAAATTAAATATGAGCGAAAAATACAAAGGTGCGTTTGGGGTTTTAGAATTACTGAAATACCTTGTTTGAATTACTGAAATCACAAGGAACGATTTCACAACTTTAATACAACACAAAAATGAGAATTAAGGACTTAGGGTTTTGGGGTTTTAGAGAACTAAGGTGCGTTTGGTTATGTTTCTAAAAGTAGGAATGAACTAAGATCACTTGTTTTAAACATAAGGGTTTACTTCATATGAAGAAATCCTTTTCGTATCTCACACGGGTATTTACCAGTTATCTAAAACACAATGTACCTCATTAAGCGTCCTTAATGAGGTCCAAATCACATAAGGAAATATGTTATGTGACTCTTGTCAGAAAACACACATTATACCATACACAAATAATTATAAAACACATAACTATAAAATCACTTGTAGAAACACAAAGGGTAAAATGGTCTTTACCACTAGACCCGATTTGACGGTGTTACAAATCTACCCCCTTAAGAATAGTTCATCCTCATAATCTGGTCAAGGTCAAACAAATGAGCGTATCTAGATTTCATTAACTCCTCGGTTTCCTACGTTAAGTTTGCACCCAAATTATGCTTCCATTCTACAAGCACCACTGAAATCTGTTTACGCAACTTGGTCACTTTTCTCTCCAAAATTCTAACGGGTTCCTCCACTAATTTTTTTGATTGTATCCACTTTCATATCTTGAAGAGGTACAATTTGACTTTCATCATCTACTTTACACTTGCGTAGATAACATACGTTGAACGTATCATGGATACCGGATTGCTCTGCAGGAAGATCTAAAACCACTGTTCGGTTGTTTAACACTTGTCGGATATTGACGGAGCCACTTTTCCTCGTTTACCAAACCAAATTACACCTTTCCACGGTGACACTTTCAAATACACACGCTCACCTACAACGAACGCCACTGGTCATCGAAGAGGATCTGCATACATCTTTTGTCTATCTCTTGCAGCTTTTAATTTTTCACATGCGATGGCAACCTTCAGCAATTTGTTGCATAATCTTAGGACCTGTAATCTGTTTCTCACCAGCTTCTAACCAACACAATGGATTTCTACACTCTCTGCCATATAACATCTCGTAGGGCGGCATGCCGATACTAGAATGATACGAATTATTGTAGGCAAACTTGTAACAACCCAAACCAATAACCAACCGAACACGCGAAACAATTTTTTTTTTACAACAATAGAGTGCGCCACGCGCACCACCTCAGGGTGCGCGGCGCGCACAGGCCCCCAATCAGTTCTGTCCGGTTTTGCAAATTTTCAAATAAAGATCTCCCACTTCCCGACATTTTTAGACGAAACGCTTTTCACAACATGTTCTAATATGAAAAACTCATATGATTCAATCATAAAATGAGTTTTACAAAACGGGGCCCACATCGGCCATTTTACGAGTTTCGTCCAAAACATACAAGTTCGACCATAAGAGTTTAAATTCCAAACGACACTATGAGCATGGTGTTTGGGGTTAAACTACCCAAATCTCGGTCAAACTCCAAAAGCTATAACATCCAAAAGCGTCCCCTAACAAACAAGCGGGATCTCTAATCCAAACGAATGCCCTTACCCTTGTCAACACCGGAGCCTATAAAAAGATAAACAACGAGAGGGTAAGCTAAAGCTTAGTGAATGCAATAATTATACACATACATATATAATATACCTACTTGCAAACACTCAAACACATACCGCATACATGCTAGCAACACAATTAGCTTATCATCAATACGAGGCTACCAACCTCCAATACCACAAGCTAGCATAACAATAGCATAAATATATATAACTCGAACAATATAATATGCTTTCGCTTACAACACAATAACCATGGTTAACCAATCGTACAAAGGAATGGCGCTCGCGAAAGGCCATCGGTGTTCATAACATCCGTTAGTGTACTTAACACCTCGTATCACTAAACCCTCGGGTGGCATTTTAACACCTCGATACTTCACCCTGAGTGGCATCTTAACACCTCGATGCTTCACCCTTTATTTTACGGAGTGGCGCCTTAACACCTCAACACTTCACTCCTAGGTGGCATCTTAACACCTCGATGCTTCACCTCGAGTGGCATCTTAATACCTCGATGCTTCACTCGTCAATTTACTTAGAGTGGCATCTTAACACCTCGATGCTTCACCCCGAGTGGCGTCTTAACACCTTGACACTTCACTCGTCACGTGAAAAGTGGTGTCTTAGCACTTCGACACTTCACATCTCACGCTACAACAAATAGATACATTATATACCTACGCATATAATTATTCCACTCACCTTAAAGATTCGGTGACGGTTTTATACTTCCGCAAGCTTCAAAGCAAAGTACCTAATATAATAAGTACTTCAATCAACACATAATCTAGTTGGACTAAATACCAATCCGAGAAAACCGACGATAATAACCGGCCAATCCGAGAAAACTTCGAATTTCCGTAGGCGTAGTCGATCGTCCCCAACTCTTTACCGCCTCAATCTTCCCCGGGTCTACTTGAATACCATTTTCGTTTACAATATGGCCAAGGAATTGAACTTCCCTTAGCCAAAATTCACATTTGGAGAATTTAGCATACAACTTCTCCTTCCGCAACGTCTTTAACACACTCCGCAAATGATGTTCATGTTCCTTCATACTCTTCGAATAGACAAGTATGTCATCAATGAACACAATTACCGACTTGTCCAACATAGGTTGGCACACTCGGTTCATAAGATCCATGAATGCCGCCGGTGCATTCGTAAGACCAAAAGGCATAACTACAAACTCAAAATGCCCATAACGCGTTCGAAAACCATTTTCTCAATATCTTCCTCACGGACCCGCATTTGGTGATTGCCGGACCGTAGGTCGATTTTAGAGAAATACGTTGCACCTTGGAGTTGGTCAAACAAATCGTCAATCCTAGGCAATGGATAATGATTCTTGATCGTCACTTTGTTCAACTCCCGATAATCGATGCACATCCGCATACTACCATCCTTCTTCTTCACGAATAAAACCGGAGCGCCCCATGGCGAAGTACTCGGTCGAATGAAACCCTTCTCAAGCAACTCTTGGGTTTGATTTAACAACTCTTGCATTTCCGTCGGCGCTAAACGATAAGGAGTTTTAGCAATGGGAGTAGCTCCCGGAACCAACTCAATGCGAAATTCAACTTGTCTTTCCGCCGGAACACCCGGTAACTCATCCGAAAAAACGTCTTCAAACTCATTTATCACCGGAATTTCACGAATGGGTGGTGGCTCATCACGAGTATCAACAACATGGGCAAGAAAAGCCATGCCACTACTAACAAGAAAACGACGTGCCCGTGCAAAAGTGCATATCGGCACAAGTCTTCTCCGCTTATCGCCATGAATAATTAACTCTCCCCCACTTGGGGTTTTCACCCGAATAGATTTTTCATGGCATGCAATATCGGATCTATTATGATCGAGCCAATCCATACCAACAACAATATCAAAATCGCCCAAAGTCATCGGGATTAGATCAATTTTAAAGTTTTCGGCACCAAACACAACATCACAATTTTTACACACATCAACCACTAGCACCGTTTTGCCGTCCGCTATTTCGACTTCTACCGGACGACTTAACTTAGCTAACGGTCTATTAAGTTTAGGCACAAATTTTGGAGACACAAACGAAAAATTTGCACCGCTATCAAAAAGAATTCTTGCCGGGTTAGAGTTAACCACAAAAGTACCTGAGACAACTTCATTGGATTGCTTGGCTTCATCATTTGTCATCAAATAGTTGTAACCCCTAGCCGTACCCGTCGCCTTCTCTAGACGCTTGACATTATCGTTTCGCAAATCGGGACACTCCGGCTTCTTATGCCCTTCTTTACCGCAATTAAAATAAGTGAGCTTGTTTCCGAAAAATGGTTTCGGACAATCACGAGCCATATGACCCGGTTGCCCACAATTGTAGCATGTATAAGAAAAAACCCCGGAAGCGCCCTTCTTCACGCTATTGACACTCTCGGAACCCTTCTTGTTCTTGTTCTTCTTGTTTGAAAAGTTAGAATGACTAGAGCCTTCAAACTTTATTTTGGAAAATGAGAAGTCGCTTTTTCTTGGAACCTCCGGCTCAAAACCCCGAACCAATTCAAATAACTCGTCAAAAGACTTAGCCGCTCCTCGACTAATTTTACCCTTGAACTCATCATTCATGGTACGGTAGAAATCTTTCATTAGCTTGTGATCGTCACCAACATATTCCGGACAAAAACGAGTCTTTGCCAAGAAGGTAGACTTGAGAGTAACCAAGTCCATTGATCGTTGTTGCAAATTGTGCAACTCGTCCCGGATTCTATCAAGATCGGAAGAAGTTCGGTATTCTTTGAAAAATTCCTTCTTAAACTCTTCCCACGTCAAACTCATACATTTCTCCTCACCATATAAGTTGATTTTATCATCCCACCACAACTTAGCTTCTTCCTGCAACATACTAGAACCATACCTCGCCTTCTTCTCGGGAGGACATTCCGCGGTACGGAAAGCTCCCTCGATATCAAAAATCCAACATGTGCTTTTCAACGGATCTCGTACACCATTAAACATCGGGGGTTGAGCATCCTTGAAATTTTTGTAATGGAAGTCCCGCCTTCCATTCCCACCGTTACCATCATCCCCTTCACCATGAGGATGAATGTTTCTAGCTTGTAATGCCTCCTCGATCGCGGCATTCATTCGCTCATTTATCATTTCGGTTACTTGCCCATCAACTGACTCTTAGAAAACCTTTCGAACATCGTCAAGAAAAATCCTTTTTTAGCCTTTTAAAGATGGCCTCAACCTTGGCCGTGAGTTCAACGTCCTCACTCGTACTTCCGTCATTGGTGTCGTGTCCATTTCTCATCTTCATTCTATAAAACGAAGTAAATTAAGCAACGAAACGAAATGACTTAACACATATGTATATACATATACAACACACTACCCCATCTTGCTCAACAATCGTCGTACATCGCTTGTTTGACACGATTTGAACCCGTAACAATGGTAGCTAATCATTGTTACGCGATCACGTCGCATTAATTCGCTAGTACAACGTCTATCTCGCTTGATGATTGCTAAAACAACACAAAACAGTTAGTGCAAGGTTAATTCACATAAACATTAGCACTAGCAATTTTCGTTCTGACCCAAAGTCCTACAAGTCCCGCATAAAGCGCACATACAATAAAGTCTAAGTCTAGGCACCTATCTCAAGTCGCCTAAATCCCTTAGACCATGCTCTGATACTACTTGTAACAACCCAAACCAATAAACAACCGAACACGCGAAACAAATTTTTTTTTTTTACAACAGTAGAGTGCGCCACGCGCACCACCTCAGGGTGCGCGGCTGATGCGGTAGCGGAGTGGTATAAAATACTATTAAATTTTTTGCAGGAAATACTATTAAATACGATACAATTTTACACAAGATATTTATTTATTTATAGAATGGATATACTTAAACCTTGCTACAACACTTATAGGCAGTGTACCTAATCGTACAGTAGTGTAGTTTTTAGTAAGTCCGGTTCGTTCCACAGGGAAAATCTTTAAACAAAGCTTAACGCTATATTAGTTTACTTTTATAAAAATACAAATATATATATATAAGTAATATTATTATTATAAAGGGGGTTTTTACCGTTTAATGACCGGTTTGTCGATTTTAAAACTTTAGTCGCAGTTAAAACCAAATGTAAAATATTAAAAATGAATACAAGACTTAAATTAAAGCATAAAGTAAATAACGATAATGAAATTGCGAATAATAAAAGTGCGATAAAATAAACTTGCGATAATTAAAAAGTACGATAATTAAAAGTGCAATTAAATACAATAATAATAAAAATGCGATATTTAGAAGTGCAATTAAATATAAAATAAAGGAAATTAAATATGAAATAAAAGAATTATGCTTATTTAAACTTCCGTAATCATGATGTTTGACGTGTTGATTTTTGTTTTATGCTCATGGGTTAATTGTCCTTTGTCCTGGATTATTTAATATGTCCGTCTGGTTTTTGTCCATAACAGTCCATCAGTCATAAATATAAAATGCGAGTGTCCTCGTCAAATTATCCTTATACCCGAAGTTAAATATTCCAACTAATTGGGGACTTAAACTGTAACAAGATTTTAATACTTTGTTTAATAATTACACCAGGATGTCGACTGAGTGTAACCCAAGGTTTTAATATTTTGTTATCAATTATACCAAGTGTCCTTGTACATAATTTCACCCCTGTTTTAATTATTCTAGTGGCTATTAATCCATTTCCGTGTCCGGTTAAATGAACGATTATTCGTTGGTATAAATACCCCGCCCATCGTGTCCGATCGAGTGTATATGGTAATTTATAGGGACGCCCAATTGTAAATCTTTATATTAACATTAACAAACTATCATTTAGTTAAACAAATATAAAGCCCATTAATAGCCCATAGTCTAATTTCCACAAGTGTCGTTCTTTTGTCCAAACCCCAATTATGGTACAAAGCCCAATTACCCAATTTTAGTAATTAGCCCAACATCATGATTACTTCGTTTTAAATAAGCATAATAATAACTTAGCTATGAGACATTAATGTAAAAAGGTTGAACATAACTTACAATGATTAAAAATAGCGTAGCGTTACACGGACAGAATTTCGACTTACACCCTTACAATATTCGCTAACATACCCTTATTATTAGAATTATAATTAAAATTAAAATTAAAATATAAATTATAAATATATATATATATTTTACGTATGAGGAGAAGAAGAAAAAGATGATATTTTACGATCAGAATGCGCGAGCTTTATAGGGGGTTTCTGAATTTGGGGCTCCGCGACTCGCGGCCTTTTTGGCCTTCAAACTCCGCGAGTCGCGGAGTTTACTTTTACAGCTCAGAGGAGTTTGGCTCTTTGTTTACCGACGGTTTAAATATAAATATAATATATTAAATAATTATAAGAATTATTTAAATATTATATTATATTTATGTGCATAGTTGACTTGTAATTTTTAGTCCGTTGCGTCGAGCGTTGAGAGTTGACTCTGGTCCCGGTTCCGGATTTTCGAACGTCCTTGCGTACAATTTAATATCTTGTACTTTGCGTTTTGAATCTTGTACTCTTGTAATTTCGAGACGTTTCTTATCAATAATTGGAACCTCTTTGATTGTCTTTTGTACTTTTGAGCTTTTTGGTCGTTTGCGTATCTTCAATTCGTCGAATCTGTCTTTTGTCTTCACCTTTTATTATTTAAACGAATATCACTTGTAAATAGAACAATTGCAACTAAAAGCTTGTCTTTCTTGAGGAATAATGCTATGAAATATATGTTCGTTTTTAGCATTATCAGCGGCGCACACAGGCCCTCAATCAGTTCTGTCCGGTTTTGCAAATTTTCAAATAAAGATCTCTCACTTCCCGACATTTTTAGATGAAACGCTTTTCACAACATGTTCTAATATGAAAAACTCATATGATTCAATCATAAAATGAGTTTTACAAAACGTGGCCCACATCGGCCGTTTTACGAGTTTCGTCCAAAACATACAAGTTCGACCATAAGATTTTAAATTCCAAACGACACTATGAGCATGGTGTTTGGGGTTAAACTACCCAAATCTCGGTCAAACTCCAAAAGCTATAACATCCAAAAGCGTCCCCTAACAAACAAGCGGGATCTCTAATCCAAACGAATGCCCTTACCCTTGTCAACGCCGGAGCCTATAAAAAGATAAACAACGAAAGGGTAAGCTAAAGCTTAGTGAATGCAATAATTATACACATACATATATAATATACCTACTTGCAAACACTCAAACACATATCGCATACATGCTAGCAACACAATTAGCTTATCATCAATACGAGGCTACCAACCTCCAATACCACAAGCTAGCATAACAATCGCATAAATATATATAACTTGAACAATATAATATGCTTTCGCTTACAACACAATAACCATGGTTAACCAATCGTACAAAGGAATGGCGCTCGCGAAAGGCCATCGGTGTTCATAACATCCGTTAGTGTACTTAACACCTCGTATCACTAAACCCTCGGGTGGCATCTTAACACCTCGATACTTTACCCTGAGTGGAATCTTAACACCTCGATGTTTCACCCTTTATTTTACGGAGTGGCGCCTTAACACCTCGATACTTCACTCCTAGGCGGCATCTTAACACCTCGATGCTTCACCCCGAGTGGCATCTAAACACCTCGATGCTTCACTCATCAATTTACTTAGAGTGGCATCTTAACACCTCGATGCTTCACCCCGAGTGGCGTCTTAACACCTCGACACTTCACTCGTCACGTGAAACGTGGTGTCTTAGCACTTCGACACTTCATATCTCACGCTACAATAAATAGATACATTATATACCTACGCATATAATTATTCCACTCACCTTAACGATTCGGTGACAGTTTTATACTTCCGCAAGCTTCAAAGCAAAGTACCTAATATAATAAGTACTTCAATCAACACATAATCTAGTTGGACTAAATACCAATAATTCACTTATGTGCATTTAATGACTTAATGCATTAAATGCCCCATTTTCACCAAAACCGCCCTTAAGGGTCAAGACCACCATTAATCACTTAAAAGCTAGTGATTAAGGTCCAACAACACTAACTATAACATAATTATGGTAATTCATACCCATAATCCCCAACTAGGTCAATTATTAACCCCTTTGACTCATTTAAAGTCAACACACCCATTTTGGGTCATCCACTAACCCAACTAACACCCATTTACCAATTAGCTAGGTGTGCTAGTAATTAACTAACCAATTAGGACTCATAAACATCAATTACCACTTTGAAACCCTAGGTTAGTTACCATTGAGTCTTTATGACTCAATCTTGCCCAAGAACACCCAAAATCATCAAATATGGATTTTATGTTCATCAGTATCCCAAACCCTAACCCTTACACAAATTTAAAATAAGGAAATCAAGATTAGAGCTTACCACTACAACCACAACGTAGCTAGTGAGTAGATGAACGACTTTAATACCCGCACTTTGGCCCGAGAACAACTTCTTCCTCTTGGATTTAAGCTTTCTCACTCAAGAAATCGCACTCTCTCTCTAAAATTAAAGTGAAGAAGATAAGGTTGTTGAAAATGGAGTGAATGATACTCCACAAACTGACCTACTGGCCTTTAACTCGTCCACAGGTGAAATTACCAAAATACCCATCAAAATATCTGAATAAAACAAATAGAACCCGGCTACAGTGAAGAGTGCGCCACGCGCACCCTTATGTGTGTGCTGAGCGCACTATGCTCAGATCAGTCTCTGTCTTCTGTTTAACTGCACAATCATTTCCACACTTTATGTACTCTATTTATTCTGCTGTACAATGAAGATTAAGGTCTTACAAAACTCTATCAATGAAAGTTGAGAATCCCACGGCCCACCATATTCTAATAGACAAGCTCTTAACATATTCTCTAACATTTGAATCATTCTTTCACTTTGACCATCGGTATGAGAATGATAAGTTGTACTCAGGTTGACACAAGTACCTAAGTTCTCTTGTAGACTCTTTCAGAAATTGAACACAAACCTCGAGTCTCGATTTGACACGATAGATAAAGGTATTCTATGTCGTGACACTATTTCATTTAAGTGCCACTAAGCTAATTTAGTTAATGAAGTTGTCTCACTAGTAGCTAAGAAATGCGCGCTCTTTGTCAAACGGCCCACTAATTAATTTTGAATGTATGGAACCGTGTTGGTCGTTTGGTGAAAGACTTTGATGTCGTTCTAGTTTATTGCATTGTCATTTTGAGTTTTCATAACTTATTTATATAATTAATTTCTATATACTTATATTTACTTTTACTCATTTTTCTCAATGGAATTTATTTTTTCAAATTTTATTTCAAACTTTTGTAGAATATAATTTTGATAAGGCTAAAAAGGAACATATATTTCATAGCATTATTCCCCAAGAAAGACAAGATTTTAGTTGCAATTGTTCCATTTTCAAGTAATAATCGGTTATATTAAATAAGTGCGAAGACAAAAGGCGAAAACGACGAATTGAAGACACAAAGGTCCAAAAAGCTCAAAAGTACAAGATACAATCAAAAAGGTTCAAATTATTGATGAAGAACGTCTAAAAATGACAAGAGTACAAGTTACAAAACGCAAAGTACACGATATAAAATTGTACGAAAGGACGTTCGAAAATCCGGAACCAGGACATGAACCAACTCTCAACGCTCGACGCAACGGTGTAAAAATTACGAGTCAACTATGCACAAGAATAAAATATAATATTTAAATAATTCATAATAAGAATAATATTAAATAATAAAAAGTTGTTAATTGAGCATAGTTCAGGGGTCGTAAATGAAAATTCAATTTCTAATTTCGCCTATAAAAGGCTATGTAACGATCAATTGAAATATACATTTTTCTATCCTAAATCTATATATCGATCCATCTATCTATTATCAATATCTATATTCTATATCTCTATCATAATGTTAACTTAATAAGATATAACAATAATCTTAATTTTAATTTTAAATTATGATAATAATAAGATTTATGATAGAGATCGTTTGAGTGTGTAAGTCGAAATTCTGTCCGTGTAACGCTACGCTATTTTTAATCATTGTAAGTTATGTTCAACCTTTTTACATTAATGTCTCGTAGCTAAGTTATTATTATGCTTATTTAAAACGAAGTAATCATGATGTTGGGCTAATTACTAAAATTGGGTAATTGGGCTTTGTACCATAATTGGGGTTTGGACAAAAGAACGACACTTGTGGAAATTGGACTATTGACTATTAATAGATGGGGGGTATTGTCTAATTGAGTGACAACTCATTGGAGTCTGTCGAACCTATCTTCAAATTAATTAACCTAATAATTAATAATGATTATGGTTGTCCTATTTAGTGACGTTCATATGGAATCTGTTATAATCATTTAATTAATCAATTGGGTTGGGTAATTGATTATTCATTCTGATCAAGTGGATGAATTAATATTCATAAACTAATTAAAACAGGGGTGGATTACATACAGTGATAACTGGTGTAATTGTTGACAGAAGTGATAACTGCGTCACAGTTTAAATCCTTAATCAGTTGGAATATTTGACTTCGGGTATAAGGGTAATTTGACGAGGATACTCGCACTTTATATTTATGACCGATGGACTATTATGGACAAAAACCAGATAGACGTATCAAATAAACCAGGACAAAGGACAATTAACCCATGGTAATAAATTAAAATCAACACGTCAAACATCATGATTACGGAAGTTTAAATAAGTATAATTCTTTTATTGTATTTCTCATCGTATCTTTATTTACTGTCATTTTATTACTCGCAATTTTATTTACTGTCATTTTATTTATTGTCATTATTTTATGCACTTTAATTATCGTCATTTATCTTTGCGCTTAAAATATAGAATCGACAAACCGGTCATTAAACGGTAAAACCCCCCTTTTATAATAATATTACTACTTATATAATTATATATATTTTGTATAAATATAGTTGTTAAAAATATAGTAAGTATCACCAGCTCCCTGTGGAACGAACCGGACTTACTAAAAACTACACTACTCTACGATTAGGTACACTGCCTATAGTGTTGTAGCAAGGTTTAGGTATATCCCATCCGTAAATTAATAAAACTTGTGTCATATTTTGTAGTATTTTGTATTAAAAATTTAATAGTATTTTATACCCCTCCGCTACCACATCAAGTTTTTGGCGCCGCTGCCGGGGACCGCTAAAACGCTATATTTTTAATTTATATTTGTGAAAATATAAGTTTGTAAAAAAAAAAAAAACGTAAAAAAAAAAACGTAAAAAAAAAAAAAACAAAAACGTAAAAAAAAAAAAAAAAAAAACGTAAAAAAAAAAAAACGTAAAAAAAAAAAAACGTAAAAAAAACAAAAATTATTAAAAAAAATATATTTTTTTTAAGATTTTGTCTATAAAAAAAATGTTTTTTTTAGTTTTATTACCTTTAGATTTTTAGACTATAGTCGCAACTTTTAGTATTAAGTTTAGTTTTGCCATAGTTATTTTCTTATTTTTATTTTTCGATGTCTTTTACCTATGTATCAATTACAATTCCAATTAGTAATCTCTATTTGTAGTTTTAATTTTAAGATAGTGATAGTTATAAGGTTGGATTAACCGCGTGTTTACAAACCACTCTTCGTCTTTTTCATTTTTCGACACTTTTCGACGCGCAATCTATTTCTTCCTTATTTCTCGTCATTCTAGTTATAGGACATAGAATTTTATCTACTTCTTATCTAATATTTCTTAAACGAAAAGGAAAATTATCTAAGTGGTTAAGTTAATAGACGTTGACATTTTTCTGGTTCGTAGTAATAGTTGGATTTGTACGTGGACCGGGTTATTGGAGCCAAACAGTCCTCAATTATATTGAGACCAAACGAATCCTGCCCCTCTGCTGCATCTTTTGGCTATTCGAAACGTGGGCAAAATCAGAAAAGTCTATTAATTGGATAGCTTATATAAGTTTTTCTTATTATTTTTATAACTAATAGGATATTCTGTGAATGCACCGAGCAAGACGTTCACCACCTTTTGTACGTTCACCACATGTAAGTAGATCAAGACATTTAACAAATATAGCTGCCGTTGATTTTTCTTTAGACTCGTCATCAAGTCGACCGAGTACTTCAACTCAAATTTCCGATAATCCAGTTTTTGAAACCAATATCACAATTGAGAATCCGGAGAATACTCAGGGACAATTCCGAGACCCTGATCCATTAATTATTCCTCCGGAACCACCAATCATTCAAACAGAGATTGTTGAGGAAGAAACCATTAAATCAGAAACCTCTAGTGATTCAGATACAACACTTCCAATCATGGAAAATCTAGAACCTCTAAGTATGGAAGACCGAATGAGAGCTAAACGCACTGGCCAAGGTCACGCAATTACTCATCCAGACATTAATGCACCAGATTATGAAATCAAAGGACAAATTCTACACATCGTGACTAATCAATGCCAATTTAGTGGTGCGCCGAAGGAAGATCCTAATGAACATCTACGTACCTTTAATAGGATCTGTACACTATTCAAAATCCGAGAAGTTGAAGACGAACAAATCTATCTCATGTTATTTCCCTGGACTTTAAAGGGAGAAGCCAAAGATTGGTTAGAATCGTTACCTGAAGGGGCGATTGATACATGGGATGTTTTAGTTGAAAAATTTCTTAAACAATTCTTTCCGGCATCTAAAGCCGTAAGGCTTCAAGGAGAAATTGTTACGTTCGCGCAAAAGCCAAATGAAACATTATATGAGGCATGGACAAGATTCGGAAGGATGTTGAGAGGATGTCCTCAACATGGTTTAGACACTTATCAAATAGTACAAATATTTTACCAAGGTGTCAATGTTGCTACACGAAAAGACATCGACATAACAGCTGGTGGTTCCATTATGAAGAAAACCGCAACCGAAGCTTACAAAATTATTGATAACACTGCTTCCCACTCACATGAGTGGCACCAAGAAAAAGATATTTTTCGTTCATCTAAAGTGGCTAGAGCCGATTCTAGCCATGACTTTGATTCCGTTTCCGCAAAAATAGATGCTTTCGAAAGAAGAATGGAAAAGATGAATAAAGATATTCACGCAATATGAATCAGTTGTGAGCAATGTGGTGGACCACACTTATTGAAAGATTGTCACATTGAACCAACCATGGAACAACGAGAGAATGTTTCCTACATGAACCAAAGGCCGGAAAATAATTATCAAAATAATTATCAACCGCCAAAGCTAAACTTCAATCGAAATCAAAACATTCTTTACAATCCAAATGGACCAAACAACAACTGGTATAACCAACAAGGTCCAAAGAACCAACCAACTCAAAACAACACTTTCAATCAACAAAGACCTAGCTTGTATAAACCACCACAACAACCCAAAGAGAAAAAGCCAAATCTAGAAGAAATGATGGCAAAGCTGATTGAATCTCAAACACAATTCATTACATCTCAAACCCAAACGAACGAGAGGTTTGATCAGTCATTAAGAACTCAACAAGCTTCCATTTTGAATCTTGAAAAACACGTAGGTACTCTTGCTAGCATGACGAGTGAGAGGGAACAAGGAAAGCTACCGAGTAATACTGAAGTAAATCCTCGGAATGAGAATGTTAACATGGTGTCAACAAATTCTGAAAAACCAGCTCCAGAAGTTGGGAAGGTTTTAGATGTGAGTAACAATGAAGAAGTTACACCACCACCACCAGAGTATGTAAAGCCAGTGGTGGCACCATATAAACCACCCATCCCGTTTCCAAGAAAAGGAGTTGAGTATGAGCAAGTAATAAGTAATAAAGTTTGTGATACCTCTGGAAAGAAGAAGAAGAAGAATAAAAAAGTGCAAGAAACAAAAACAGTAGAAGTAAACCCGGTGAAGACAGTTCCACCAAATCCTCCACCTAGGGTAGGTGATCCGGGTGAATTTATTGTTCCTTGTCTACTTAGTGACTGTGTCATGTATGATGCACTAGCAGATTTAGGTTCAAGTGTGAGTGTTATGCCTCTTTTATTATATAAGAGATTAGGTGTAGGTGAGTTAACTCCAACGGATATGAGTGTTCGACTCTTTGATCAAACCATTAAGCACCCAGTTGGAATTGCTGACAACCTACCCATTCAAGTAGGCAATTTAACCTTTCTAGTCGAATTCATTGTCATTGACATAGAAGAGGACCCAAACATTCCTCTAATTTTAGGTCGACCATTCTTAGCGTCCACCGGGGCGTTCTTTGATGTAAGAAACGGTAGAATGACACTTAGTAGTGGTGACAAATCAATCACCTTTATGATTCGAAAGTCTAAATCTCCACCAACCAAAACCGTTGAACCAATAAAAACGATTGGTAAGAACCATGTTGTTTTACCAACTCCAACGGTAGTGCTTAACAATAATAAAACGCCTAAGTGTGGGGAAGATGAAGTAACACCTAATGATGACATGATAACAAAGAACCCCGTTGTTGATACGAAATTAGATAATCCCGTTATTAATAGTTCAATGAAGAAACTTATTAAACGGATTCGCGATGCTAGAACCAAGGGGAACTTTAAGTTATGTAACCGATTAGTATCCAATCTGTCGCCTAAAGAAAAGGTGAAGCTAGTTGAAATTGTGGATATAACACATGAATCCGACCAATGGCTTAAAGAAAAAGTCACGGATATGCAAGTTGATTATGGACCAAGAGAAAATGACGATGAAGCTAATCACAATTTCGACACCACAGCTACCTAAGTGTGGGGAGATTCAAATGTTCTAAAAAGAAAATGCTGTCTAGAATTAGTTGTTCTGTTCTCGTGTAGTTCCGAGAATGGAATCCGATTGGTCTTTTCCGCTAGCAGACACTAAAGAACTAGTTTTCTTCCCCCATTCTGAATTTTTTTTTGTTTTGTAGGTTTTATATTAAATTAATATGCTTTTTAAAATTTATGTTTTGTGTGTTTTTTTTAAAAACAAAAATGTACTTTATTTCATTAAGTTAAAAAATGATTTCTAAAATTCGTCGTGAGTTGAAGATTAGGTCGTTGAACCAAAATTGCTTTACCCGAGGGCGGGACGAAAAATTTTGTTATCATTATTTTTAATTTTATTGATTTAAAGTATGCCAAAAAATACTATGTTTTATAAATTTTTGAACGTGGGGTTATATACCAAACTTCAAAAATATGTATATATGTTTGTATTTTATGTTATGTACAAAACAGGGTAAAACAGCGCACTTTCAAAGACTAGCATTAAGTTCAGCAAAAGCTAATAATTTTGACGACAATATCAAATGTGAAATAACAACAATATGTTTGCAAACTCGGTATTTTTAATCACTTTTCTACGCTAATCACCCTCATGAATTTATAATTGTAGTCTGATTTCATGCAAATGAGGGCATTGCATGATCTCAAGTGTGGGGAAGGGTTATAAATTCTCTCGGGTTTACACTTGGTTTATTTGCCAAATTTTGTAAAAATTTGAAAAATTTTCAACTAAATGAACTCAAAATCATGTTTATACATATTTATGAACGATGAAAACTAGGTGATAATACCGAAATTATCGTTACCTCGAAAAGGACATAAATTGAGAAACACCCTAAAACGCTTGAATTCATTTAAAATGAAATAGAAGAAAATAAAAAGGCAAAGAAAGAAACTAAGTGTGGGAAGAATGTACCAAGTTATTCAATTTAAAACATATATCACATATTTTTGTACAAGATTATTGCAGGTACTTTTGCTTTGGACGATACTAATCAGTTTTACCCGGTTTACTGTAATACATTTGAAAGAAAGATGGATCTACACGATGAATCAATTCCATCATTAAAAGGAAGTAAAGTCTTCCAAAAAAGACACGCGCTTCTTGATTTAGGTCATGAAGTTGTCGTCCAGACCAGCTGTAGGTTGACGAAAAATCTAGAAAAGTCATCTCTAAAATCAGCAGGAAATCCACGGACCTCAGCATCAAACAGGGTCGCCAAGTGGTCAGATTTATCCTAACCATGAGAAGGATTTATCTCGTACAATGGGGAGGCACCGTGCAAATTAGCTTGATAAGACTAATGAATCAGATCCCCAGAAAAGGATAATCTCCTTAAAGATTAAAAATCAGCTTTTAAGACTGATAATACTCAATCCTAGAGATTGACCTTAAAGATTGAGAATTCAAACTCATGGAATTCGATGATATCTAAACTCGAGCTTGAACGAAAAAATATTTTGATCAAAAATTACAAACCGATTTGTTTTCTGAAAAACCATTTTCAATGCGTTCATTACCATTGAACGTAAAATCCTAGGAATTCACCTGGAATTCATTAGGTCACCTGAACCAAATCGGGTGTCAACCGTAAGAACGGTGGTTGCATAGCATGGTCGGAGACAGGACCTTGTGCCAGACCAAAAAAAATTATAGGATGATCTTTACTATCGCTCCTACCAAGGATAGTTCTAGCATCCGACACGTTAAAAGACCATAATCATCTGCATGTCACGGGACATTGCCTTAACAGTTTCTTGTTCATCGCTTTCCTTTACAACCGGACGGTAGTTTGCCGAAAGGTAATATACGGAACAAGTAAACTGGATGTGTGCTTTCCGATACCGGGATAGCAGTGGATTACAGGAACCTAAATATTTTTAGCCAAAATATTGATCCACAAATATATTTTGCAACACCAATGGTGGATCAAATCAGAAAACTTATCTAGGGTAAAAGCTAGATTGAATTTTCAAAAGATCAAATGTTTTCATAAAGATCCTATTTCCTAAAGGATCTAAATTTTTATAGTCATGTGGGACTGTAAACCGCCTTTCAAATGTGCACTTTGCTTTGGAAACCGAAAGTAAATCGGCTATTTGATTGCAAGTGTCGTTGACCTAAACCCGAGGCAACTGTGGATGACACACCCACCTTTAACCATATCGTTACTATCATTGTTTATACCGCCATATCAAAATCACTGTTGTATAAAGTGTGAAGAATAAAGAAGTGATTTGTATGTTTTTATTTCAAGACTATATTGCTTGAGGACAAGCAACGCTCAAGTGTGGGGATATTGATAAGGCTAAAAAGGAACATATATTTCATAGCATTATTCCCCAAGAAAGACAAGATTTTAGTTTCAATTGTTCCATTTTCAAGTAATAATCGGTTATATTAAATAAGTGCGAAGACAAAAGGCGAAAACGACGAATTGAAGACACAAAGGTCCAAAAAGCTCAAAAGTACAAGATACAATCAAAAAGGTTCAAATTATTGATGAAGAACGTCTAAAAATGACAAGAGTACAAGTTACAAAACGCAAAGTACACGATATAAAATTGTACGAAAGGACGTTCGAAAATCCGGAACCAGGACATGAACCAACTCTCAACGCTCGACGCAACGGTGTAAAAATTACGAGTCAACTATGCACAAGAATAAAATATAATATTTAAATAATTCATAATAAGAATAATATTAAATAATAAAAAGTTGTTAATTGAGCATAGTTCAGGGGTCGTAAATGAAAATTCAATTTCTAATTTCGCCTATAAAAGGCTATGTAACGATCAATTGAAATATACATTTTTCTATCCTAAATCTATATATCGATCCATCTATCTATTATCAATATCTATATTCTATATCTCTATCATAATGTTAACTTAATAAGATATAACAATAATCTTAATTTTAATTTTAAATTATGATAATAATAAGATTTATGATAGAGATCGTTTGAGTGTGTAAGTCGAAATTCTGTCCGTGTAACGCTACGCTATTTTTAATCATTGTAAGTTATGTTCAACCTTTTTACATTAATGTCTCGTAGCTAAGTTATTATTATGCTTATTTAAAACGAAGTAATCATGATGTTGGGCTAATTACTAAAATTGGGTAATTGGGCTTTGTACCATAATTGGGGTTTGGACAAAAGAACGACACTTGTGGAAATTGGACTATTGACTATTAATAGATGGGGGGTATTGTCTAATTGAGTGACAACTCATTGGAGTCTGTCGAACCTATCTTCAAATTAATTAACCTAATAATTAATAATGATTATGGTTGTCCTATTTAGTGACGTTCATATGGAATCTGTTATAATCATTTAATTAATCAATTGGGTTGGGTAATTGATTATTCATTCTGATCAAGTGGATGAATTAATATTCATAAACTAATTAAAACAGGGGTGGATTTCATACAGTGATAACTGGTGTAATTGTTGACAGAAGTGATAACTGCGTCACAGTTTAAATCCTTAATCAGTTGGAATATTTGACTTCGGGTATAAGGGTAATTTGACGAGGATACTCGCACTTTATATTTATGACCGATGGACTATTATGGACAAAAACCAGATAGACGTATCAAATAAACCAGGACAAAGGACAATTAACCCATGGTAATAAATTAAAATCAACACGTCAAACATCATGATTACGGAAGTTTAAATAAGTATAATTCTTTTATTGTATTTCTCATCGTATCTTTATTTACTGTCATTTTATTACTCGCAATTTTATTTACTGTCATTTTATTTATTGTCATTATTTTACGCACTTTAATTATCGTCATTTATCTTTGCGCTTAAAATATAGAATCGACAAACCGGTCATTAAACGGTAAAACCCCCCTTTTATAATAATATTACTACTTATATAATTATATATATATTGTATAAATATAGTTGTTAAAAATATAGTAAGTATCACCAGCTCCCTGTGGAACGAACCGGACTTACTAAAAACTACACTACTCTACGATTAGGTACACTGCCTATAGTGTTGTAGCAAGGTTTAGGTATATTCCATCCGTAAATTAATAAAACTTGTGTCATATTTTGTAGTATTTTGTATTAAAAATTTAATAGTATTTTATACCCTCCGCTACCACATCAAATTTGTTTTCATTTATTAGCAAAAAACTTTCTTAATTAATGAAAATTTATAATTTGAATCATCGATATGTGTATTGTAATTATAAACGGTTGAAAAATATCTAATGTATATAATGAAATCATCTTTTGCTAGAAACGAGTATAACCGCACGCACAAGCCATCAATTCTCTCGTTTATATCTATGAACTTAATGAATATTCGTGGGTGAAGACTTCGGGTTCTTGAGTGTCGGATTCTATCGTGGTTTTTTCTTTTTTTCTTTTTTTTTTTCTTCCAACATCGCATCTATTTCAAGTTCGTGGGTGAAGGATTCCATTGTGGTTTATTTTCTTGTTATCCATCTTGACACATTGCATTATCACCGCTCGATTTGACTATGGGGTTGGATGGTTTGGTTTAGTTAGGATTCGTGATTATTGTTCGTGTGCTTAGACTCCATGGTTTTTATCGGGTGATTGCCTTTACGTGATTATGTACTGTGTCTTGATTTGGTTAACGAGGGATTCTCTTGATGGATTGATCTTTCATGTGTGTAAGTGTCTTTTAGGATTCGCGTTTTAGGATCGTTATTGTGTTTGTTGTCATTCGGGTTAATGTTTGTGCATAATGATACCGCAACCCGCGGGCGCACCGCAAATGTATGCGGACAATCACTATTGTGCGTATGCGTGTTCTTGTGTGCGGTATGCGGCGTGCGAATGCCTTTGTTCCCGGTACGGCGGTAGCTTAGCTGTCAAGTAAATATCTTTTCCATAATTATATCCGTGATTCGGGGGAGTCAGTTATGGATGAGATTAACGTGATCTGGGACGGTTCTAGAATTAGGGTTTGCCTATAAATACAAACCCTAATCATCATTCACCAGACGACACATTACGTAACCATCACAAACGATACACATTACGTAAAACAGCATCATTCAGCATCTTTTCAAGGTTAACAGGTTAGTCTTTTGTAAGCTAGTACCTACGACCTTATTTGGGGCCTCTTGATCGACGACCGTTATCGGAGGTGGACTTAATCACTTGGCCACCCCGCCGACATCATCATGTCGGCCAGGGTTATTCACGGTAGCCGGACCGGAGAGCCACGTTCTAAGATCCTTAAACCCCTCTTTATGTATCGAGCAGGCATATTAAACCCCACGGTTAAAATATGCATGATCAAGTGGTGCTTTCGTTGAGAGTCGAATTAATTCAAGACTGTTTAATTGCTTTTTCTTTTAAGGTTTTGAATTGTATGACTCGTTATTTACAAAATTTTTGAATTTTTTCTTTAACAGTATCATGACTTCCGAGGAATCATCGGAACATACCCAAACAGATGTTCAGAATGCACCGTCTGGTAGTCAACAGACACCGGTTATGACTACGGGGGCCGCTATTCAGGCGGGGTACACGATGTACCCTCCACCTATATCCGGTGAACCCTTTCAGAGGTACAAGACGATATATTCAGACGGGGTTACACCGCTAAGAGCAAACTCACCAGTCACAACCACGCGGCTGGACTTTTCGTCAGTGGATCCAAGGGTCATCTTTGCAGGCACTAGCGGTGGAACAACGGGGCCGCATGTGGTTTGCTGCGGTCAGGTACCTATTTACAGTACCACTGTTTCAATACCTCTGCATACGCAGAGCATTCAGCAGAATTCGTCATTTACACCGTTGCAACCTTGGCAACCACCGCGCCCAGTTTCACAATTTTTAACTCCTGCGGATGCGCAGGCATTACTTAATAGTTGGAGATTTGGTGTCATCCCAGATGCAAACTCTCATTGGGCGCCGATAACAGCGCAGCAGCAAAGCACAGCGCATACAGTTGGGCTTTTAAGTGTGTATCCTCAAGTTTCGCAGATATCTGCGTCACAGGTTTCGCTTCCTTTACAGCCACCTGTGTACTCTGCGTCTTCAAGTTATCCCTCTTTTCCAACGCAGCAGCCTTGGTTATATCCGCATACGCAGGGTCAACCTTGGCAAAATGTTCAAGGGCAGGCAAATCTTGCAAGTCAATTCATGCAGGCCGCACCTCCTGATATGGTTCACTTATTTTCACAACCTGACTTTGTTCAGGACATGATGAAGTGTTTCTTTGCAAACTTGAAAGGGGATCCTGTTAAACCACCCTTCGAGCTACCGACTACCTTTGACAAGTTTCCTCCGCATATATCCGCATACCCGTTTCCATCAGCACCAAAGATACCTAGCACGTTGGATACTTACAATGGCCTGACCGATCCAGATGATTTTTTACAGTGTTTCGAAGGCGCAATGCGCACTCAAGGCTGGGTGGATTCGGTTGCGTGTCAGATATTTCCTATGACACTACAGGGTATTGCTCGTGAGTGGTTTAATAAGTTGCCGGCGGGTAGTATTGCCGGGTTTATGGATCTGCGGACAAAGTTGTTGTTGCAATATCAGAATCAGAGACCACGCAAGCACACTCACATTGAATGCCATGACATCGTGCAGAAGTCCAAGGAATCTTTGGGCGAATTTCTCACAAGGTATACTAATGAGTGCCTGCGTATACCAGATCTCAAACCAGAGCAACAGATTTCCGGACTCATACATGGTATAAACTCAGAACGTCATCCAACACTGGTAAGGCGTCTGCGCCATACAGTCCCAACAACTTATGCTGAGGCGCTTAATGAATGCCACGACTATATGCGGAGTGGCGAAGATAATGACATTCCAACAGCTAGCTCACGCAATGAGAGGAAGGACGATGATGATCGTTCGCGCGATCAAAATCGTGGTAACAACTCTCGCGGAAGGTATCCTAGCGGTGGTCCCATCAGGAATGATAAAGGGAAATCAAGTGGCAATTATCGAAACAATAATCAGCGCGACATCAATAATCAGAACTATGCGCTGCTTAAAAGTTTGTCCAAAACGCCAAAAGAAATTTTGGCAACCGAATCGGTGTGCGCGACCTTTGCGGTCCCAACTCCGCTTACGGAATTTGGTAAGCAGGACAAAACAAAGTATTGTGAATTTCATGACGATTATGGTCACGACACCAATCGGTGTAAAAACTTGATGGAACGGGTTCTGGAGGCGCTTCGCGCGGGCAAATTGGATCATCTAAAACCACCTAAAAAGGACAAGGGAAAGGCCACAGAAGAGGCTTCGAAGTCTAAGACTTTCGCGTGGCAGAAAGTTGACAAAGCGAAAAATGCCGACTTAACCATTAACATGGTTGACGCAGAGAAAATCAGCCAGCGGAGAAAGTACAACGATCACCAGGATTGGGAGCTTCTCCCAATCACTTTCCCTCCTGTAATGTCAATTGATTCTATTAATGAGCCCATTATCATCAAGTGTCGCATCCCTGATTGTGGAATCCAGGTTAAGCGCATGCATGTTGACACTGGCAGCGGTGTCGATATTATGTATGAGCATTGTTATCGTTTCCTTCCGGCAGAAGTCAAAGCGCAGTTACGCCAGCCTGATGTTACGCTATCAGGGTTCTCCGGAGAAAGCTCGTGGCCGCTAGGTCGGATAGAATTAATGATAGAGCTTGCGGATGATAGGAACCCGCAGATGATCAGGCATGAATTGGTCGATTTTTATGTGGTTCGTTCAACTTCGAGTTATAACGCACTGCTAGGAAGAAACTTCATACGGCGTTTCAACATTATACCATCGGTAGTTCATGGTTTGATCAAGTTTTCCACAGTAGGAGGCGTTGCCACGGTTGTGTCACATCAAACAACCGAGTTGTGTGGCTCAGTTGCGCCTATAAGCACTCCTAGCATGGGAGAGCAACTGGAAAATTGTGCAGTCATAGCAAATCGCTTGCATCCGGATAAGCGAATTAAAATCGGCGCAGGCTTGTCAGCTGAAACAAAGGCCAAATTGCATGGAATTTTGTCCGCAAACGCAGATGTTTTCGCGTGGCGTGAGTCAGACATGACTGGGGTTCCGCGTGATATTACGGAACATAAGTTAAATGTTAATCCATCATTGACACTCGTTAGGCAAAAGAAGCGGCATATGGCTCTAGACCGCAGTGATTGGTTGTGCGCAGAGGTGGACAACCTTGTCAAAGCAAGCATTCTGCGGGAAGTGCGTTATCAGACATGGGTTGCAAATCCTGTATTGGTAAAAAAGGCTGACGGTAACTGGAGGATGTGCGTTGATTTCAAAGATATTAATAAGGAATGTCCCAAGGACAATTACCCTCTCCCGGAGATAGACTGGAAGGTAGAATCACTATCGGGATTTAGGTACAAGTGTTTTCTGGACGCATACAAGGGTTATCACCAAATCTTAATGGCTGCGGAAGATGAGGACAAGACTGCTTTTCATACGCCACAGGGTATTTATTGTTACACGAAGATGCCCTTCGGTTTAAAGAATGCTGGCGCGACCTATCAACGTGTAATTGACGCATCATTCAAGCACCAAATCGGTAGAAATCTTGAAGCGTACGTCGACGACTTGGTAATTAAAAGTAACACCGAAGAAGACATGCTCGCGGACATCCTGGAAACGTTTGCATCTCTGCGTAGGATCAACATGAAGCTTAACCCGCTTAAATGTAGTTTTGGGGAAGAGGAAGGCAAGTTTTTAGGTCATGTGGTGACAGCGCGGGGTATCAAGGCCAATCCCAAAAAGATTGAAGCCATTGATAATTTGCCATCTCCGAAGACAAAGAAAGATGTGCAGAGTCTAACGGGGAAGCTTGCAGCTATCACACGGTTTCTGTCAAAAGCCGCAGAACGACAGTTACCATTCTTCAATACTTTGAAAAATTGTTTGAAGAAAAAAGACTTCGTATGGACTCAGGAAGCAGAATCAGCCTTTCAGGAGATGAAAAAGGTGCTTGCAGAATTACCAACACTTACTGCGCCAGTATCAGGAGAAACGCTAACGCTGTACCTAGCGGCATCGAAGGAAGCTGTCAGTTCAGTTCTCATCGCGGATCGCGGAAAGGTAATCCATTAATTTACATGCTTTATTTATATCACAGAAACTTAACGACTGAGGTTTTTCTCAGACGCAAATGCCGGTATACTTCGTAAGCAAGACGCTGACATCAAGCGAAGTAAACTACTCACCGATAGAAAAGCTTGTATATGCGCTGGTCCATACGGCGCGGCGTTTGCGCCGATATTTTTAAGCACATCCAATCGTGGTCCTAACTGATCAACCAATCAAACAGGTTGGTAAACGCCTACTTTGCGGCAATGACCGGGGTTACCGCATTGACTAACGCAGTCATTTTTCTTTCAGGTGTTATACAAGCCTGAGATTTCTGGCCGAATGGCTAAGTGGGCAGTTGAATTAGGTGAACATGAAATAAATTTTTCTTTGCGCAGTGCGGTTAAAGGTCAAATACTTGCTGATTACCTAGCAGAATTACCTGCGGATGTCGAGGCATCAGCAGAACGTCAGGATCCACCTGCACCAACTTTGTCACCATGGGAATTGTACACCGATGGTGCGTGCAGCGCATCTGGTGCAGGTGCGGGTGTAATTTTAACAGGCCCAGATGGCGAAGAGCATACATACGCACTGCGGTTTAATTTTGCTATTACGAACAACGAAGCAGAGTATGAGGCTCTGTTAGCAGGTATGCGCATTGTGCATAAGTTAAATATTAAAATTTTGCACGCATATGTGGATTCAAAGCTAGTATGCAGTCAGGTCAGCGGAGATTTCGAAGCGCATGACATAGCCATGCAGCAATATCTATTGCTTGTTCACAACCTCGCTGACCAATTTGAAGCTTTTCAAATCTCCCACGTAATGCGTGGGCAAAATAAGAAGGCGGATGCGCTAAGCAAACTGGCTGCCTTGGCTTTTGATCATATGGGAAAGAAAGTTCTAATAGAAGAACTCAATGCGAAATCCATTGTTATGATGCCTTTAGTGGCACCAGTTGAGGAATCAAGCTCAACATGGATGACGCCCATTGTGGCTTTTCTGCGGGATGGCACATCTCCTGCGAATTCCGCTGATGCAAAGAAAGTCCGCATTAAGGCACCGCTGTATGCCCTTGAGGGTGACGTCCTATATCGAAAGAATTATTTGGGACCGCACTTAAGGTGAATTGGCCCGAAAGAGGCAGAGGAAGTTGTACGCGAGGTGCATGAAGGTGCATGCGCACTCCATTCGGGGCACAGGTCCATTGTGTCAAAAATAATGCGGCTAGGATATTATTGGCCCACCATGTACGCGGATACTGCGCGCATAGTTAAGCAATGTGAATCATGCCAAATAAATGCACCTATTAGCAGAGCACCTGCGCATCCAATGATACCAGTCTCCTCACCGTGGCCATTCTGCAAATGGGCAATCGACATAGTCGGACCATTCCCAAAAGGCCGAGGTAATTTTATCATTTATTTTCTAAACATGTTACATCAGTACCTTACGCACATTCTGCACACGCAGGAAACATCAAATTCTTGATTGTTGCAATCGACTATTTCATAAAGTGGGTCGAAGCGAGACCGCTGGCAGCAATCTCAGGAAAAAGGGTGCGAAATTTTGTATGGGAAGACATTGTCTGTCAATTTGGTATACCAAACGAAATTGTTAGCGATAACGATACGCAGTTCGCGGGTAACCCTTTTCGCAGCTGGTGCGCGGAGCTTAATATTAAGCAAACTTTTACATCTGTTGCGCATCCGCAGGCGAATGGCCAGTGCGAAGTCACCAACCGGGATATAGTAGCTGGAATCAAAGCTAGGTTGGGTCATGGTCGCGTTGGTTGGGTGGATGAACTACCGAAGGTTTTATGGGCGCATAGAACAACACCCAAAGCAAGCACTGGTGAGACTCCGTTCAGTTTGGTTTATGGATCAGAAGCTGTTGTACCCGCAGAAATTGGGGTACCAACGTTCCGCATACAGAATTTTGATGAGCAAAATAACTCTGAAGCTTTGCGGAAAAATCTTAATTTGCTGGAAGAACGCAGACTCTCTGCGGCTGTTAACGAAGCAAATAACAAGCAAAAAATTGCAAAGTACTACAATCAGCGTGTGCGTTCGCGCTCTTATAAGTGCGGTGACTTAGTTTGGCGTCAGAACGACGCAAGTCATGCGGAGGATACTGGGAAACTGGGCCCCCGTTGGGAAGGTCCATACAGGGTAGCGAAGGCAAACAACACCGGGGCTTACCATCTCGAGACATTAGATGGAAAACCTGTAAAACGCACCTGGCATGCGACGTTATTGAAAAAATGTTATATGTAGCTAGGTGGACCTGATCACTCCAGTTTATTGTAGCACATTATTTTTTCTATGTAATTTCCGTCCGTTTGGATGTGTCGCGGTTTACATTGTGATTAATGCCAATTAAATATTTACTCGCGCATACTATTGTTTGAATATCTTTTTTGTATGCGGTTTCTGCCTACTTAAGGGGTGTCCTCTAGCCCCCGTGCGACAGAAGCCTGTTTGGTTACAAGGCTAGACGCTAACGGCAGGCAAAGGGAATTGGTTTTCCCCTAGCCAAGCGCCACGCAGACTAGATGGCTGCAAAGTCGACTTAAAAAATTACAAGCATTGGTTTGCTTGTGCGTGATTACTCTCACATTGGTTTGCTTGAGGAACTCAGAGTATAAAAACATTGGCTTGTTTTTAGTTGCGTTGCTTACCATACAGCTATAGTGCACCTCTAGTACATGACAAAGCGATAACGCAGTAGCTTTCGAGTCTAAATTATTAAAGGGTAAAATTGTTAAAGTATTGGTTTATTTTACGCAGTAATACCCGCATACGCATGAGTTTTGGTTAACTATGCGCATGGGCTTGCGGTTCACCTTTTGTTTTGATTCGCGATATATAAACAAATAAACACACTACGCATGCATAACAAAAATATATATACATCAAATTTTGTTACAAAATGGTAATTGTTTTAAACGCCTGCCCATCACGGGACCTATGGCTCAAAAATCGTATTTACAATTGCCTGCCTAAGCATAGGACTTACGGCGCAAACTATTACAACAAACTAAAACTCCTCCTTGAGGAACCCATCAATCGACATATTAGGGTCCGTGGCAAACGCATTAATTAGGGGGATCGGGATGGCAGTGATGGCTTCTTCCGCTTCCATGAGCACCGCAGCCGTACCCTCCTTCAATTTTTTCTGTACGACGTCAGGGTACGGCGGTGTGAGCCCGCAGGCTTGGATCACCTCTAGCACTGCCTTGTTGATTTCGTGGTCTTTAACCGCGTCAACATAGGCATTGAACTTGTCGGACACAGGCTCGGAATCCATTACTTTCTGCGCAATGGTAGGAAGAGCGGTGCGGAGTTTTGTCAAGTCCGCCTTTGCTAGCTCGCGACCTGTAACCGCGTCATCCTTTTCCCTCGTCACCCTTTCCAGCTCCACCCGCAGACGCTCCGCCCCCCCCCCCCCCCTTGGACTGGTCAACCGCACCAACCAGCTCGCGGTTTTTCTTTCTCTCTTCAATCAGTGCAGTTTTGGTTTCCGCCGCGGTTAACTCCACCGCCTTGCGCGCTTCTTCTGCGGTGTCCCTGTCTTTCTTCACCTGATCAACCCCCGCTTGCAGCAGCCCTAGCTCTGTTTCTTTCCGCAAGGCCACTTGATACAAGTTAGTCGAACGGCGGGCTTGATCTGCAACCATGCCAAAAAAGACAAGGCCGTTTTGGACGAAGGCGTTGAGCGCCTGATTAAAAGGCAGTGCGGCTAGTTGGTTGCGGAACTCAGCCGGGAAGATTTGTTGAAGGGAGGCAGACTGCTCTGCGGCATTTTCCGCTGATGACTGGGTGAGCTGCGCCAGGTTTGCCGATCAGAAGCTACCGTGTGGCGGGGTTGGTGTGGACTCGGAGTTCAGGTGTATCGTCTTATTCTTTGACTCGGTAGTAGCTTCGAGGTCCGGATTGACCCGCGGTGGGGTGTGATGAGTTTCTTCCGCATGCCCTGCGTGTTAATAAGTGGTTAAATAAATGCAAACTTAAATGTGCGGTATGCGCGAAAGCTGAACTCTTACCAGAGGATGGGGGAGGTAGATCCGCAGAACGGGGTTCGATGGGAACGAAGTTATCGTTCCGCTTGTCCTCCCTCTGTTTGGGAGTGAGTTTCTTCTTCTTCTGTTGAGATTGGGAGGCTTCGGCGGCCTTGCGCTTATTTCCGGAAGTGGCAGGTGCATTCTCGCCAGTCTTCTCTTGCTCTAACTGCTGGTTTACATTCTGCTTGCGGAAAGCGATGCTCGCAATCTCCTCTGCAGTCAGTACTCTCTTCATCTTCATCTCTGTACACATGCACGCATGCGTTAGAACGCATAAATATCAAACTGATGTTAGTACGTGATTATACTATTCCTACCCTTTTCATCCGGTCCGACTATGGCTGGACGCATATCCTCCCATGGCCAGTGTGCGGATATCTTCCCTAGCCGCAACATCACGTTCCCGTATGACCGGTGCACCAGCTGTGCGTTAGCGTACTCCGCTAACAGCTTTGTTTCCTCGTCATCAAGGACCGGGGTTTTGTTCACATCCTTTTCCACCTTCTCGCACCATATAAGCGTTTGCGGAAAAGCGGTACCAACTACAGTTTGGTCAATGAAAAAGAAAGTTTCTTTCCAGTTACCCGCATTCGACTTTGGGGTTTTGTTGAAATTTTGTCGGGCGAAGAAGGTGAACCAGGATTTGTGGTGATTGGCTAGGCGGTATAGATGACAGAAAACTTTAACCAACGGTACCCTGTCGATTGCGGCGCACCACATTTCAAACAGAACTATTTTGCCTATGGCATACGGGTGTAGTTGCCCTAATCCCACTCTGAATTGATCTAATACGCCTAAGAAGAAGTCAGAGGGAGGAACCCTAAAGTTACCATGCTTGAACGCATGTTCATAGATGGCCACTTTCTTCTCCGGTGGCTCGTGAGCACGCTGATGGGGTAGGGGTGGCACCGGATTGTACTTGGCTAAGGGAGGATACTATTTCACTAAGTAATCTATGTGCTTCTGCTCTATAACAGACTCTACGCTATCTACATACGTCTCGTTAGCTTTAGTCATTTTCTAGGAGTAATCGGATGAATACTAACCTTTAAATGGTGGCCGGAATGTTTGATTTTTGATCGGAATTCAAATTGGCAGCGTAACGAGGAAGCTTGGAGCAGAAAAGTGGAAATGAGCTGCAAAATGGGGTATTTATAGGGAAGATTGGATGGAGTGGTGTGATCGTGGCTGTACACGTGTTACGCAATCAACGGCCAGCACTTTATTTATGCGCGTGGATGCCAGTTGGGTATGATTACATGTACGCGCGTGGTTGGCACGCGCCTGACACACTGCCACTTTATGTTATGTCCGCCGAATGGGCTTCTGCGATTGCGACAGGCATTTAATGGCATCGAGGCGCACGCGGAATATTAAATGCTAGCCGTTTTCTTGTTTTTTCTTTTTCGCTTAATAGTTTGATATCATACGCCTCGCGCCATATAACATCAAACTGGGGGGACATAATGATACCGCAACCCGCAGGCGCACCGCAAATGTATGCGGACAATCACTATTGTGCGTATGCGTGTTCTTGTGTGCGGTATGCGGCGTGCGAATGCCTTTGTTCCCGGTACGGCGGTAGCTTAGCTGTCAAGTAAATATCTTTTCCATAATTATATCCGTGATTCGGGGGAGTCAGTTATGGATGAGATTAACGTGATCTGGGACGGTTCTAGAATTAGGGTTTGCCTATAAATACAAACCCTAATCATCATTCACCAGACGACACATTATGTAACCATCACATACGATACACATTACGTAAAACAGCATCATTCAGCATCTTTTCAAGGTTAACAGGTTAGTCTTTTGTAAGCTAGTACCTACGACCTTATTTGGGGCCTCTTGATCGACGACCGTTATCGGAGGTGGACTTAATCACTTGGCCACCCCGCCGACATCATCATGTCGGCCAGGGTTATTCACGGTAGCCGGACCGGAGAGCCACGTTCTAAGATCCTTAAACCCCTCTTTATGTATCGAGCAGGCATATTAAACCTCACGGTTAAAATATGCATGATCAGTGCATTAGATTTGTACGTCTTAGCATCATCGTGATATTATCGTTGAGTCGTTGTACTTCCTAGCATCTTGCTAGTTTTATTTAGTAATATAATTATTATCGCCTTTAAAAAAAAAATCTAAGAATTTTTCTAACCACAAGTTTTATGTTGTGGTTAAAAGATATAAAATTATCGTACATAACAAATACTTATTAATTTTATGGTGACGATTACTTTCATTCCACAAGAAGTATCTACAAAATAATAATATTGTTGTAAATTTAGTAGTAAAATATGGATGGTAATTAGTCAAATATGGATAGTAAAATTTGTACTATATATATGTGGATAATGAACACACATATACACACCATTTTCTTACATATAAGAAATATACTCTCTCTCTCTTCCATTACTACTCTTTCATATTTAAGGATTGTATAGGCTTAGGTCAAAATTAGTTATAAGCCTACTGAATTATAACACGTTATCAGCACGAAGAGCTTAGTGTAATCAAAAGATATCTCAAACGATCACGAGTCACTAATCAAGGTATGAAATTATTAAGGTTTTTCAGACTCGGACATATCAAATTTTGGACTACTAACATTTTGAACTACTAATTTTTATTAAGTTCTTAGTGCATTTGTATTGTTCTTATTATATGGTTGGCTCTGCCACCTAAATTATATATGGTCGACACTGTCGCCTAACTATCATTTATGTTTACTAACTTTTATTAACTTCACTAACATTTATATTTATGTTATTTAAGTTATATATGGCCGGTTATACCGCCTGAATTATATTTTCTGTAATCTAACTCTTATTAACTTCACTAACATTTATATTTATGTTATTTAAGTTATATATGGCCGGTTATACCGCATGAATTATATTTTCTGTAATCTAACTCTTATTAACTTCACTAACATTTATATTTATGTTAATAAGACCTCATGATTGTACGCAACATGTCATTTGACAACACGGTACTTTATGTACGCAACACGTCATTTGACAACACGGTACCATGGGTCGAGATTAATTCCGATCAATACGAATACGACGGGGTCTTTATATGTTATCTAACATTTATGATTACTTATGCAATTAATCATTATTTATTTCATGCATACTAATGTTTATTCTTAAATTTATAATTTTAAAAGTTAAAATAAAAAAGTAGTTTGTACTTTTATTAAAAGTAAATCTTAAAAGTTAAAATACAAAAAGTAGTTTGTATTTTTATTAAAAGTAAATCTTAAAAGTTAAAATAAGAAAAAGTAGTTTGTATTTTTATTAAAAGTATATCTTAAAAGTTAAAGTAAGAAAAAAAAAGGGATGGTAAAATGGAATAGTTTTTTTGTCAAAAATGAAGTATTGAAAATGAAGTGGTCTCCTTCTATAACTAAAAAAAAAATATATATACTTTTATCAAATGAATTTTTTTGTGGCCGACAATTTCAAACACGAGTCCGTGTTTAGTTTATCAAGAATATCTCTTGCTTTGGTGAAAGGTCACGATCACGATATCAGGTGTTGTGAAAGAATTAAAAAATTGGTCAAGTGGCCTTTTAAAAACTAGAAAAAAAAATTTAAACAAAAAGTTTTTTTTATATATTTATAATTTACGGGTAACGTAAAAAAAAGGAAGTTTTTTTTTAAAAAAAAAAAAAACAAAGAAAGTGTTTAAATGAGTTTTACAGAAAGGGAGAAAGCAAAGTAAAAAAAAACTTTTTTCCAAACAAAGGTAAATGAAAGTAGGACTTAATACAAGAAAAAAGTAAACATCTCCTAGACGTGATAAAATCTATCAATGATAAGTATTAGACTTGATGAGCTAAATGTGACAAAAATGTTTCAACATGTCTTATGTTAATTTTCTAAAATAAGTTATTATTATTCCGAGTTTAACACATATACATATGTTAATTAAAAACAACCTTTTTGTTCTTATGTAGTGTTGGGTTGCAATTTTGGTTGTATGCCATAATTCCATCCAGTAGAGTGACAATAGAAAACTTTTGATGATAATCAATAAAAAACTTTTTTCCAAACTTGTCAAATGTTTTGTTAAAAACGTGACCGTTGAAAAAAGGAGGTTGAATAATAAAACTTAAAAAACAAATTATTTTTTTTAAGAGTGTGCATCAAAATGGCCCGTTTAATAATGGGGAGTAAAAATATAGTCAAATTGTTTCAACGAACAAGGGTTCAATTGGATGTCTCTTAAAAAAAAATCCGCGGGTACGGGTGATGGATCCAATGGATCCGCATCCACGACCCGCGGGTGCTATCCCTAATTGTGACAAGTACAAATCAACTAAAAGTCTAAAAAATAAATGCTCTTATAGGGACCAAATGTTCACAATAATTGCCTAAGCTAGATATGAAACAAATAGTTCATAAAAAAAAAAAAAAAAGGGTCGTTGTGCGTTTTCGGGATGATAGCCGAAATACACTTACAAAAGTAGGTCAGCCGTCAATTCTTTATGGCTATATCAACGTAGATCAATAAAATCATTTATGGTTTTGATAAAAGATTAATTAAAAATTAATTTTTTTTTTGGTCTTGGATTCTCGGTAACAAAAGCAAAGGTTGTTTTTGGTTGCCACAACAAACAAGACAGAGGTTGTTGACTTTTGTTGTTAAACATGGCACAAGTGAACAATAACAATAGATTATTGTTTTTGAAAAGAATAATGATGCGTTAATTTTATTGTATAAAATAAAATTAAAGAAAATGGTTTTCATTGATGACTATGAACAAACGCAAACAAAGTGTTTGTGGTATTTGGTGATTAAAAAAAAAGTGCATCTAAAGCTTCTACTGAAAATAATATGCATCTAAAGCTTCTACTGAAAATTAATGTGCAAGGTACAACGTATAACTATATGGTCAAATTCATTTGAGCCTTCGGAGTCACAAGTATATGATGTATATATATATTACTCAATTAACAAAATAGTAAATCTAAATTAATTCATATGAATAGTAAAACGAAATTAATTAATTTACTATTCACATAAAAAAGCGCATATGATAAAAAGCGCATCGCATATGATAAGCGCATATGATAAAAAGCGAATATGATGAAAAGCACAACGCATATGATGAAAATCGCATATGATTAAAAGCGCATATGGTGAAAAACACAGCGCATATGATTAAAAGCGTATATGGTGAAAAGGATATATGATAAAAAAAAACACATATGGTGATTTATAAAAAAAAAAAAAAAAACACATATGGTGATTAATGGAAAGCACATATGGTGATTAATGAAAAGTATATTGTGAAAAAGAATCACAAATGTTTCTTGAAAGAATTCAAGGTAAGATATATGAACCAATTCATCCATCATGTGAACCATTTTGATATTTCATGGTTCTAATAGACGCATCTAGCGGATGGTCTCATATTTGTATGTTATCAAGCCGTAATATGGCATTTGCAAAGTTTCTTGCACAAATTATTAAATTGAGAACACATTATTCTGATTACACCATTAAAAGAATGAGACTTGATAATGCTGGTGAGTTAACATCTCAAGCATTTAATGATCATTATATATCTACAGGGATTGTTGTTGAACATCCAGTTGCTCATGTGCATACACAAAATTGGTTTAGCTGAATCAATAGATAAACGCTTACAGCTAATAACTAGACAATTGATAATGAGTACAAATCTCTCAATATTTATATGTGGACATGTAAATTTACATGCTGCGACATTAATTCGCATTATACCATGTGGAAGTCGTAAATATTTTCACTTAATACTTGATTTTGGCCAAGAGCCAAATATTTTCTACCTTAAAACATTGGTTGTGCAGTGTATGTTCCAATTGTATCACCACAACACAATAAAATGGTTCTTCAAAGAAAGATGATAATATATTTTGGATATAAAACATCTTCAATCATAAGATATATTGAACCCATGATGGGTGATGTTTTTACAGCACGTTTTGCTGATTGTCATTTTAATAAAACATTGTTCCCTAGATTAGGGGGAGAAATAAAAATAAAAAATAAAATGATGCTTCATGATGCGAACATCAATTAAGGTATATTGAACTCGCACAAAAGAATGTGAAACGAAAGTTCAAAAATAATGCATATGCAAGAACTTGCAAATTAATTACTTTATGCATTTACAGATATAAAAAAGTGACTAAATCATATATACCAGCGATAAATGCTCCAGCTCGAACTGAAATTCCAAAAGCTGGCAATAATGTCACTGTTGAGTCTTTGCCACGCATCAAACGTGGAAGATCAATTGGTTCCGAAGATAAAAATCCTCGAAAAAGAAAATCAGCTGATAATGAGGTAAGAGAAAGTGTTCAAGAAGAACCACAAATCAATATTCCTTCTGCAGAGGATATTGATAAATGTAAATACTAAAATTGCGATAAATTATGCAATATTATGGAACCGAAATGAAACTAAAATCTCTATGAGATATTTTCATATAATGTTACAATGACATCATGAATAAAGATGATGATCTGGAACTAAAATCTGTCATTGAATATACAAAATGGACATGATTGAGCTCAATGGAAAGGAGCAATAAGAGCTGAATTAGAATCGCTCGATAAAAGAAAAGTTTTCGGATCAATCGTTATCACTTTTAAAGATGTGAAACGTATGGGATACAAATGAATTTTTATCCGAAAAGAAATGTGCAAATGAAGTTACAAGGCAAAACTAGACTTGTAACTCAATATTTCCCACAAAGACCAGAAATGAATTAGGAGGAAAAATTATCCTCCTGTAATAGATACAATTACTTATTAGATACTTAATCAACCTGGTAGTTATTTAAATGCATCTCATGAATGTTGTTACTACTTATCTGTATGGATCACTTAATAGTGATATATATGAATATACCTAAAGGGTTAAGGTATCATAAGCATCTAATGTAAAACCCAAGGGAATATATTCCATTAAATCACAAAGATTTCTAAGTGGCTTTATACAAACGGGACGTATGTGGTATAACCGATTAAATGACTACTTGATAAAAAAAAGGGTATAAATATAAACTTATTTTGGACGTATGTTTTATAAAAACAATGTTCGGATATGAGATCGTAGTTGTTTATGTCAATGTTCTTAACATCATATGAACAAATAAAGAGATCTATGAAATCATTCAACTTCTAAAGAATTATTTTGAAATGAAAGATCTTGAAAAAACCAAGTATTACCTTGGATTGCAAATTGAGCATATGCCTAATGGTTTACTTGTACATCAAACAACTTATACCGAAAAGATTTTAAAACATTTTTTTTAAAGACAAACTCATTGTTGTTAGATCACTCAATATTGACACTGATCTATTTCATCCCTGCGAAGATCATGAAAATTTTAACAGATCGGAAGTTCTATATTTTAGTGCAATTGAGGTTCTTATGTATCTTATAGATTATACAAGATCTGACATTTTTTTTTGCAGTTAATTTGTTGACAAGGTTCAGCTCAGCTCCTACCAAAAGACATTGGAATGGGATCAAACAAATAGTTTGATACCTTCGGGGAACTACTGATTTATAATTATTTTATTCTAACAACTCGAAACAAGATTTGTTTGGTTATACAGATGCAGATTATTTATCCGATCTACATAAAGCTAAATCTCAAACTGGATATGTATTCCTAAATGGAGGCACCGCAATATCATGACGTTCTCAAAACAAACACTTGTTGCAACATCATCAAATCATGCCGAAGTGATTGCATTACATGAAGCTACTCGGGAATGATTTTAGTTAAGATCAATGATACAAATCATTATTGATTCTTGTGGACTAGAACGCTATAAAAGCCTAACAACTATCTATGAAGATAATACAGCTTACATAGTACAAATGAAAGAAGAGTATCAAAAAATGACAGAACAAAACATAAATGCTGACGAGGCGCTAAAGTTATAAACAGTCTCAACGGTCATAAGTTTGATGGAAAAGAATGGTATATTAGTAAGGCTCAGAAAAAGACTGAAAGGGAATAGGAATTGAAACAACAGTTTGAACAAACCATGAAGGAGACTGTAGACAAATCACGTGGACCAAACTTGTACATAAAAGATTTAGATGATACAGTTTCAGATAAAAACCTCAGATTCTTCTCATATACTCAAGATCTCGTAAAAGACAACCAGATTAAAATGAGAAACGTTCAATCAACAACTCTGTTGATCTTTATACCAAAGCACTGTCAATCGCTGTTTTTCAAAACATACATTCACAATATTGGCATGAGGCAAGTTCAAAAGATGTGACGACTCAGCGTTGTCTACTTGAGGGAGAGTCAACTCTATGCTGCACTCTTTTTCCCTTAGCTAAAGTTTTATCCCACTGGGTTTTCTTTAGCAAGGTTTTTAACGAGGCAGTATTAATTGCTCTTTAAAAAAAAAATTACCATCCAAGGGGGAGTGTTGTAAATTTAGTAGTAAAATATGGATGGTAATTAGTCAAATATGGATAGTAAAATTTGTACTATATATATGTGGATAATGAACACACATATACACACCATTTTCTTACATATAAGAAATATACTCTCTCTCTCTTCCATTACTACTCTTTCATATTTAAGGATTGTATAGGCTTAGGTCAAAATTAGTTATAAGCCTACTGAATTATAACAAATATTAAATTTTAAATAAATATAAATGATAAATGATAATTGATACGGAGTAAATGATAAATGATAATCAAGTCATTCTATTTGGCGAATGCAAAAGTAATGATGGTTGGACGGTTGTTGACCTATATTGGAAACGCTCAGTCGCTTCACCTCTACTACTCCATTTGTTGTCCATAAAGACCAAACACTATTTATTTAATTTAATTTAATATAATTAGCTCAACATCATAATCATAATCATATAATCAGTATCGATCTATTACTTGGTTTAATAAGTTTTGCTCTGCCATTTGGGTCAAGCTTACTCACTACTCAACACATAAATGACTTATTCTAATTTATTGTTTCACTAAATTAATAAAAATCAAGATTTCATCAAAACACAAGATATATGAACCTTAAACTATATAACAAAAAACCAGAAATTAAAATTAAACAGTTTCCCCATTTTTTGTTACTTTGTACTCCGTATCAAATAAAAGAAATAAATTAAAACGCATTCTTCCATAGGGGAGATGTGAATTCGAATCTTTGCATACACAATTAATTCTCAAGTTCACCTCCCACATTACGTGGGATGCCTGCGTTTAGGTCACCAATTTAAAATCTTTTCGTGAGAAAAATGTGTCTCATTAAAATAAGCTTGACTGAGAGGTTTTACCGGATCCGTTCACGGACCTCTATCCGGACACTGCCCGTATGGATGTGTTCCCGGGTATCGTCGATCGGGTTCGGGTTTCCGCCCGAACGTGTATGTTACGTGCAAATGATGATTGTCATTGAAATAAATGATCCGCTAATGCAAAAATTGCCATTCAAAAAAACAATAATAAAAAAATAAAATAAAATCTTTCTAATTTGAAAATCATTCATTCTAGGCACATCCTTGCTTTCATTTCTTAAAAACTTATGCACTCAATATTTCTTTATTTATTTTTTCACTTCGTTTTCTTTGTCACCTAAATAGAACTCCAGAACATAGTGTTATTGTTGTAAAATGCAGATAAACCTAATTTACATTTACATTTATTTATTTACATTTATATACATTTACATTTACATTTACATTTATTTACATTTACATTTACATATACACTAATAGGCGCCTAGGATTTTGTAGTTTCAGTTATTTAAGATTGTAGTTTTAAAATTGCTTTCACACTATATTCTATAATTTTCATTTCCTTTATCAATTTTAAATTAAATTATTTTTCCACTTTTTTTTAAATTAACTCATATTTTGTTTCTTTACTAAATTATTAAAAAAAAATTCTTGGTATTTTAGTTTTTTTTCCCTAATGAAATATTTTTACATCAAGTGAATGACTAGAGGAAGTGGTAAGTCATAAGTTTGTAAGAGAAAATACCTAGGTTGGAGTCCTCTTGCCTTTTTTTTTTCTTTCAATTTTTTTCTCAATTCTAATAGGCGCCTAGGATTTTGTAGTTTCAGTTATTTAAGATTGTAGTTTTAAAATTGCTTTCACACTATATTCTATAATTTTCATTTCCTTTATCAATTTTAAATTAAATTATTTTTCCACTTTTTTTTAAATTAACTCATATTTTCTTTCTTTACTAAATTATTAAAAAAAAATTCTTTGTATTTTAGGTTTTTTTTCCCTAATGAAATATTTTTACATCAAGTGAATGACTAGAGGAAGTGGTAAGTCATAAGTTTGTAAGAGAAAATACCTAGGTTGGAGTCCTCTTGCCTTTTTTTTTTCTTTCAATTTTTTTCTCAATTCTTACTCAATATTAGTTTTATAAAAGACGTTGAAATGTTCCACTGCAACACACATGCCATTAGGTATCTTTGTTTTTTTTAGAGAGTTAAAAAAAACACTATAATGCATCACGGTGTCAAAAATATCGTGTTTTCATAATTTTCAAATGTACAACATTATGTATGTATTTAATAAGTAGTAAACATACACAGACATTTTTACATAAATATCGTCTAATACTACAATCAGGTATCAAGCAACGTGTATCCAAATGAGTCGAACTCTTTCTAGTTACATAGACTTAGAAGTAGATCCAAAGATGTGACCATAACACGTAACGATTTGAACTAATAATGCTCAAAGAAATACTAATATATGTCAATCGATAACTCGATAAGTTACTTTTTATAAGTAAGTTTGAAAGTTAATCTACGCGATGTGAATATAACAAATAACAATTTGATCTTATAAACTTGAAGAATGAATATATCTCAATCGATAAGTAATTTATTTGTTCTTTTTATGAGCAAGTCTGGATGTTAATTTACATATAATTTTCAACATGTGCATATGTTCAATGTGTCAATTAAGTTGTGTCGTGGATGTATTAGTTCCAGTTTAATTTGTACTTTTTTTAACAACGGTACATGATCACATCGGAGAATTAACCACTCATGTGTTCATCTCCCGCAGTTGCATAATCTGCCCTCAACTACTGCTCAGGATAAAACCCGGTCCAATCCGAAGGCATGAGCTGTAAAATCCCTCATCCCTCACTGTCCCTGCAACACAATGTGCGGAAGACACCCTTTGGGTGAAATTTAAGGGTAAAAGGGCAATCTTGTATCACTCAATGAGAGTCTAGCTCCTGACTTTTTGCTAAAAAAAGACAAGAAGTTATCACATAAATTACATTACAAGACTAGTTTAATTTGCACCTCGACTTGAAGATATAATATAGTAGTAATAAACACATGCGAGGTTTTAGTGTGGTTGGTGAATTTGCTTGATTTTGAAGCTTGACAATTTTGTTACTCCGTATGATTAATAAAATAATAACAATTATGTTGACATTGATATATGGGAGGTGATCTCCACACACTACTTTTTGATCAATGTACATTTTTGTCTCATAAACTTACAATTATACCTCTAAATTTTGTATTACGGAGTATTATTCGAATTAGATAATCAAAAAGTGGCGTGTAAGAATCACATTTTTTGATATATACACTAATACTAACATGCATTAACTTTTTGATCGTTTAGTCTTAATTGCATTATTTTTATCCATACGATGCTCTTTGTATTTTTTGCTTTTTATAAACTAGAAAAATTCTGGTTCGCGCGTTGCGGCGGATTATTTTAACGTCTTTTATAAAAATAAAAGTTGAGCGAAAGCTGAGAGAAACAAATTGCGAACAAAAAAGAAAAAAAAAAGCCAGAAGGATTGGAAACTAGGTCGTTTCTCTTACAAAGTCATGAACTTACCACTTGCTGTAGCAATCCAGTCGTTAGAATAAGTTGGATTTATTTATGATATATGTGTGTGTGTGTGTGTGTGTGTATGTGTGTGTGTGTGTGTGTGTGTGTCTTCCTTTAAAAAAAACTCCGTTTCGTATATAATTAATTGCGTTTTGTTCGTAAAATTATTTCGAGTTGAACGGAGATAACGGAGAAATTTAACTTGCCGCAAAAAAAGAAGAAGATAAATTCCGTCGAAAATTTGGGTGATTTTTTTTGTTAGGTTCTATATTAAATTGAAATTTACATTAAACACCCTAGTTTAGTGGGTAAAACATTTGAGACTCAAAGTTGGGGGTGTGGGTTGTGTGCTTTTTTATAAAGAGAAAATTGTTTGAAAATACATTAAACTTTCACAAAATTCTTATTGTATGCGTTCAACTTTTAAAACTCCTATTGTATGTATTCAACTTTTAAATATGTACTATTGTATACAAACCATGACTTATACATCAAGTGGCGGGTCACTAACATTAATTTTTTGACGCAATTAGTCCCTCAATATAACGAAATCATAATAAACATCAATTTATCTAACGAAATCATAACGAATCCACCTCTTTGTTCAAACCTACCTACAATCACCACCCCTTTCAACAAAAATCATAATCAAACCCCAATTTCTTCAAAATCAAACTAAAAATCTTATCTTAGCTTTGACAACGAATTATGTCACTAACTGATTTTTATTGTTTACATCTTATTCTCGGTGGCCAACAGTTTATTTGTTACAATCAAATAGCTTTGTTAAACGCAATGTAGCTAGTAGTTTAGTGGCCGCATCATTCGTGATGTTCTTGTAGTTCTTAACATGCTGAGACAGTGACAATGTTGCATTCAACCACTTATACTTTATACTATAAATAACTATCACTTTCACTCAAGTTATCACAAGCAAACAACCTTTAAACTATCTCGCAAACAACCTTTAAACTATCTCTCTTTATGTACGATAATGTCGTCATTAAGGACATACTCCGACATTCTCATAGTTATGAGCCTTCTAAGTATCGGGTCGTATGAAAATGGGATCAGAACCATCAATGCTCCTCCTTACTTGAGTAATTCAAATTTCATAAAATCACGTACATGAACTTATAAATTCCTTTTTCTCATTGATCATTAACATATATATTTGACGTGTCTGCAACATCAGCCTGTTTTGGGTACCAAGATAAGGGAGTTATGATAGCAGCAGCAAATGAAGATTTGTATCAATGTGGAGCTGTTTGTGGGAAATATTTTCAAGTGACGTGTACATGTAGGACCAACTTTTGTACACCACACCCTTATACAACTACCCTAACTGAAATTTTAATGATCACCGATTTGTGCCTACCAACTGGTTGCCATGGTGACCTTGACTTATCAGATGAATCCTTTTCCTACATTGCTGATCCCAATACTGGTGGAATCCAAATCTCTTACCAACAGTACCTGTATTATAACTGTTTAGTAAATAATGGACCATTATCGGTTCTTTTTCAATTATACATGTGTCATAATAAATTGTCAATGCTAAGATTAGATTTTTGGTTTGATTTTGAAGAATTAGGTTTTGATTATGATTTTTGTTAAAAGGATGATGATTGTAGGTAGGTTTGAACAAAGAGGTGGGTTCGTTATGATTTCGTTAGGAAAATTTATTTTTATTATGTTTTCGTTATGTTGAGGGACTATTTACGTCAAAAAATTATTGTTAGTGACCTGTTATTTGATGTATAAGTCATGACTTGCATACAATAGTACATATTTAAAATTTGATTGCATACAATAGGAGTTTTGAAAATTGAATGTATATAATAAGAATTTGTTGAAAGTTCAATGAATTTTTCAAATAATTTTCCCATAAATAAAAGCATGGCTCTTTCTGTTTTCAATGGAGTATTTTTATAAAAAACTTTTACCAAATATATTTATTTTTAATTTTTTATACTTTTTCAATTTATAAATTATACTCTATTCGTCCAAATTTAATAGTTTAGTTTTTCTTTTTTAAAATGACACAGATTAATAATATACTTTCATAAATAGATACAAATAATGTTAGGTTTTTTATACCATTAATTTATTCATTTAAAATAAAATAGGTGCGTATAAAATAAGAGGTAAAATTGTAAATTTAAAAAGAAGTATGTTGTGATAGTTATTTTTTCAAAATTGTGCATTTTTATTTTTGGACAATTAATTTGGGATGTTGGGAGTACCAATTATTAATGTGTTTATGTATGTATATACAGAAACCGCGTATTGCTGAAAACGATTTTATGTCGTAATGCGCGAGTCATCTCTACTACTGAAACAATGTTTAAGTTATCGAGCGAAATCATTTTACGCAGTAATGTGTAGATATTTCTACACTCATATATACTATTACTCACTCGTAATTTGGCCGTTTGAGTTTAACAAACGATATCGCTATGTAGGTCATTATCAACCACTTTTATTTTATTATTATTATTATTATTAAATTATTAATTATTAATAACTATATTATTATTGTTATTATTATTGTTATTAACATAAGAGTTATTATTATTGTTTTTTTTAACGGCGATATCGACATCGAATTCTTTTATTTGTCAATCACACACGCGTTAGGAGGAAACCTAATTCGCGACGATGTTGACAGTACCATCGAAGGTTGGCAAACCCCCAAAGACCTTCCAAAATCGGATTGATGTTGGCAATATCATCAAAGGTAAATCGAACCTGGGTTGGTATTACCCAAGTTAGATCCCACCCTCATACCAATGTCGACGTGATATAGAGCGAAACCATTTACCGTAGCCTCTATGAAAATGTTTCTATTTTGTATGTACAATTTGTTTTAACTTTATTTTTTTAAACCTATAGTTGAGTCTATTTTTTTACATTTCATTTAATAAAAGATTTGTTTCGATCATCGTTGTGTCATGTGTGGATTGTAATTATAAATATTTGAAATGAAACTATTCTCGGTGTGACACACCTCGTTAATATTAAATGCAAGTGTTATCTCATACGGAGTAGTTCTTATGTAATAGACTATTTGTAACGGTGAGTGGTGTTACTTGTGGTGTCGCTTTCCTTTTTGCACTTTTTAATGAGTAGGACGTTTTACTTTTTTGAGTGGAGTAGTGGTGGTGTTTCTTTTTTTTGTGTTACTTTTAGTGGAATGCTTAGGTGACATTTTATTTTTCTTTTTCTGTTTTATTTATTTGTATTTATATTATTTTTATTATTATATGATTATATTTATATTTTAAAAATATTTTTAAACTATAACGGCCATATTATTGAACCGTTTTTTTTTTTTTCAAAAAAAGAAAAGGCTAGTTTTACTCCTATATATACAAGCACTCTTCTCAAATCATAACACACACATCATCTCTTCTAAAACTCTCAAATCATAACACACACAGTTCTAAATGAGCCCGTTGAATGTTTGCATTAAAGTTCATTACGGAGGTGAATTTGATCGAGAATTGATGAATTATACCCCGTACGAAACACGAGATTATTACATGGATGTTCGTAAGTGTCCAAATTATTTGTCGCTGCTTGAGTTGCTCCAGCAAGACATACCTTACCCCTTCAAACAAGTATGGTTTTTCAAAAAACCCGGCGGTCATGCCTCACTACTTGAAGAAGATCACGATGAGTTTGGTGTGATTGGGCGAGCCTTGTTACGCAATCAACCAATTATGCTTTACAACGAATGGATTGATGAAAGCTACGCCATTGAGGCAAGTGAAGATGAAGCTGTACCTGAATCTCAGTCGTGGCAGCAATACGATATTCGCGATTACGAAGATTGATGAATGTATTTGTTGAAGATAGCCGTTTAGGAATTAAAGTTATCGTTTTAGGAACTAATTTGTTTTTCTATTTTTAGGAATTAATGTAATCGTTTTAGGAATTATTATAATAAACGGCTATATTTTATGGAATACCAATAAATTAATACGAGTATACATTTTGAAATTACTAAATTTTTTTTGCATAATTTTAAAATTCCTTAACGAAACTAGAAAATACATAACAAATTGCTCATTATTATTAGCGGTCCGAAAGTAAGGTGATAAGTTTCAAATGTGCTCGGTTAAATCTGCCTCTAACTGTTGGTGAACTTGATTGTCTCTTATTTCCTTAACCCTTGCATCTCGATCCCTCAAATCTTGTTGCATTTGTGATGGGTTCCTTTGTATCATTCTTTCTTCTCTCCTTCCAATAGCAAAATCGTTATTTTCTTGAATCATGTTATGTAATACAATACAAGCATACATATTTCTTCTTATTTTGTTGAAGTCTTTAGATCTCGCCTGAGTTTTTAACATTGCAAATCTACCCTATAATACTTCAAATGCACGCTCAATATCTTTCCTTGCACTTTCTTGAAAACGTTTAATTGTTTTTACGTGGTTCGTCAATTGAATTATGGGACGCTTTTACCAACAAAGCCCAATCTGGGTATATACCATCGCCTAGGTAATACCCTCTGTAATGACCCGACAAAATCGCCATTGACGGCGCCGTCAACTCAGGTCCCGTAACGTGGTCATAGTCCCTAAATGAGACGCGTTTGACCAAAATTATGTCGCATTCATTTGAAACGTGTATGACTTGCAAAGTTTAAGTTACCAAACGGTTCGACAAGGTTTAAGTTTACATAAGTGATAAAGTATAAATGAAATGACTTGCGACATAATATAAGTTGAAAAATCATGATTTGCTATAAATAGCATAAGTATGTATGCTTGACCCTAAGCAAGTAATCAAAGTGTGCGGAAGCATGTATCAGGTAGCCAAGTATGAACCTGAGAAACATATAGAAAACTGTCAACGAAAAACGTTGGTGAAATCAGAGGTGTATTTGTAAACGTTGTTTTTGAACCACAAGATTTTGTATAGTTGATTATCCAAATTGTTTGCATTCCAAAGTTGTTGTACGTTTGTGGAGCACCCAATTATCAAAACTTAACTATTTACGAACCCCGTTATCATAGTGTTAGAACCTACACTATATACTCGAAAATATATTTCATCCGCTAACGGTAGCGAACCGTCCGAATGAGGGCTTGTCAAGTCCGTATGGATCCACACAACATAAGTTCACGTTTACACCCTGCAAGTGTAACTAATGATAATTGAATTGAGGCCTTTTTGTTCTAACCCCACGTGGAATGTTTGTTTTCGTACTTGTGTTCAAAGCATAAAAGTATGATACGTATATGTTTCTCGTCCCATAATTTAAAGAGTAAAAGTTGTTGAAAAGGTGGGACTATGATCTCACCGTAGTTGCATGCCAAAGTACTTGTAATTTAAACGTTGTGCAATGAATGTTGCTTAGCCTTGACCTAAACAAATAAGTTGTATCAATTACCGATTACGACACAAGATCGGTCAAAATGTGTTCAATTAGTCCTATGGCTCGTTACGACTCGATTAATATAGCATGTGAGTCAAATTGTCAAGTTTCATGCAAGATATAAGTATAAACGCAAGTTAGAACGATTGCATACGTATTTGGTTAAGTTTGACTAAAAGTCAAACTTGGTCAAAGTCAAAGTCAAAGTCAAAGTCAACGGGGTAGGGTCGGGTATCCGACAATTTTTCCATGATGAGAAAGTATATATAAACATGTTGGCCAAGTTTCATGTTAATCGGAGTTACGAGTAAGCGGGGATGAAACTGTGGAATCACAAAGTGAGTTTGATCAGCCAGTTTCAGGTCTTTCAGATCCTGCTCTGCAATCGTGGAGGTTTGTGTGTGGGGATCTCCGCGATTGCGAAGGTGGCTTTTCCAGGAGCTGTTATGCTGAATTTTTCATATGCACGATTCAAACTCCAAACAAACATAACTAATGAACCGTAAACATTCAAAACACGTATCTTATATCGTTGGAAATGTAATTTAACGAGGAATACAACTAAACACTTTTCATCAAACAAAAACATCATTTACAATAACCGATTTCTCGTCGAATGATCATTTAAAGCTCGTTATCAAAGTTTCAAGTTCATAAAATGCATAAGATGATTCGGGAACTTAATTAATACACACATATAATATGCCGTTTTGTAGGTAATTATGCATACAATACTACTAAACACTTACAAACAACATTGCAAGGCTTTTAATGCATCAAAAATCACATTCAAAGCTACTAAACCCTAACCAAGAATCACAAATTCAATAATCATGTTAAGGAAGTTTTCCTAAGTCATCTAACATACCAAATCGAAGCTAATGATACTAGTAACATAATTAACACATGAACTTTAACATATAACATCATTTGATCAACCAAAATCAGAGATTTGACAAACCCATTTCAAGTGTTCATGCTAGTTACTCAAAATAACGAGATTGAGCATACAAATTACATATACGACATCACAATGAGCCATAGACACTAATTAACACTATTTCAAGTCTATAAAACGAATTTAGAGAAATCTAGAGTTTTTAGAAAGTTACCCAAAAGTGATGAAGTTAGTATCAAAATGTAGAGAACGAAGAGAGGATTCCAAATATGCAATCGGATTTGTTGTAAGCTTCCTAGATGTGAAATAGATGATGAAACTTTGTTGAAGATGAAAAAGATGCAAAATGTTATAATATATAAATATATATATAAATGGATAGTCAATTATTGATACACAAAAGTAATATTATTGTATTACCTAAACTTGTGATATTTTTGCTATAAATAGCCATGAATGCAAGCATTAAACTTGCACCATTTTCTCACACTTACAAAGTGTTTCTTTCTTTCTCTCCATTATTATCTTTGCTCTTACACTTCATTATTAGCATTCTTAATCAAGAATCAAACCACTAAAGGTAGTTATAAGCCTACTGAATTATAACATCAAAAATCAAACCACTAAAGGTAGTTATAAGCCTACTGAATTATAACACGTTATCAGCACGATAATCTTAATACTAATTATGGTTGGCTCTGCCACCTAAATGATATATGGTCGGTTATACCACCTGAATAATATATGGTCGACACTGTCGCCTAATTATCATTTATGTTACTAACATTTATATTTCTATTATCTAACATTTATATGGTCGACACTGTCACCTAATTATCATTTATGTTATATAACATTTATTTATGATTGCTTACATATGGCCGACACTGTCGCCTACTTATCATTTACGTTATATTAAATTTATGTTTAATGTTTATATACTTATGAATAAAAATTGACTCTAATTTATCATGTTGTTTGTTTTAATTTTTGATAATAGAAAATGTCGAATCTGAAAAAGCTTAAATTTACTCCTTTAGAATCAACGGGAAACAACTACATGCCATGGGTTATAAAAGTAAAAATGCATCTTAAATCAATGGGCATTCTTGAAACCATAAATGAAAACAACACTTGTTCTGAAAAAGAACAAGCAGCGGCATGTTGCTTTATTCATCAACATATTGATGAATGCTTACAAAATAATTATGTGACTGTAGAAGATCCCCATGTTTTATGGGAATGTCTCAAAAGCAGATTCAATAATCAAAGAGAAATTTTACTTCCAGCTGCTATCGATCAATGGAGAACATTAAGGTTCCAAGACTTTAAGAAAGTAAATGAATACAGCTCAGCTCTGTATAATACAGTCTCACAACTTAAATTCTGTGGACATGAAATAAGTGATGCAGACATGTTGGAGAAAACTTTCTCCACAATGAATGCTGCCAACATCACAGTGCAAAGAAATTTGAGAATGCTAAAGTTCAACACATATCCTGAACTTAATTCATATCTCTTGGTTGCAGAGCAAAATGATGAGCTATTAATGAAAAATCAGCAATCCCGTCCTACTGGTACACTTGCAATCCCTGAAGCAAATACTGCAAATAATTATAAACAGGGACAAGGACGCGGGCAAGGTCGTGGTTATAATAACCATCGCCATCATCATGCCAAAAGCCATAACTATGGTAGAAACCATCCTTATGGTAATGGGAATGGGCGTGGACGTGGCCGTGGTTGTGGCCGTGGTGGTCAAAGAAATAATAATCCAAGAAAATATAAATATCAACCACAAAACAAGCCCACTAAACAAGATGTTGAAGAAAATTCTTCTAAAAATTCTGAAGAATCTTGTTACAGATGTGGTAGAATGGGCCGCTGGGCTAATACTTGCCGAACATCTAAACATCTTGTTAAGATGTATCAGGATTCGCTGAAAGGTAAAGAAAAGGAAGTAAATTTTGTGGATAATATTGATCCAACAGTCACTGAGCAACCATCTGATTTATATGAAGATTTCTTGAATTAAATTAATATGTTTCTTTTATAAATAAAACGATTTAACCTTTGTCATCATGTTTTCTCAAATGTTTCAGTTCTATATGTTTTATCAAATGTTCCAGTTCTATGTTTGATGTTTCAATTCTATGTATGTCAAATGTTTCAGTTTTATCTATTTGTGTGTAATAAACATTTTGTGTAACATTTATATACTTACTGTTTATTTCTTATATATGAAGTTTAATATGAATTCTGCTGGAACACAACATCAATCAAGTAGTGGAGATCTCTGTATAGCAGATAGTGGTACTACACACACTATACTTAAATCTGAAAAATATTTCATTGATTTGAAACCAACGGAAGGAACTATACATACAATATCAGGTGCTGCTAACTTGATAGAAGGGATAGGAAAGGCAAAATTCATATTACCAAACGGTACAACATTTTTAATTAATAATGCCTTATTCTCTCCTAAGTCAAGCAGAAATTTATTGAGTTTTTCTGACATATACCTTAATGGATATGATTATCAGTCAGTAACGGCAGAAAATGAGAAATATTTAAGTATCACTAACAAGAATCACGTGATTGAAAAACTGCCAAGACTTAATTCTGGATTACATTATACACATATAAATGTATCAGAAGCACATATGGTGATTAAAGAAAAGTATATTGATCCTGATGTATTTAATTTATGGCATAACAGATTGAGCCATCCAGGATCAACAATGATGAAAAGAATTATTGAATGTACACATGGACATCCACTGAAGGATAGAAAAATCCTTCATGATACAATGGTTCCATGTATATCTTGCTCTCTTGGAAAATTGATAACTAGACCCTCACCACTTAAGGTTGAGAAAGAATCACCAATGTTTCTTGAAAGAATTCAAGGTGATATTTGTGGACCAATTCATCCACCATGTGGACCATTTAGATATTTCATGGTCCTAATAGACGCATCTAGTAGATGGTCTCATGTTTGTCTGTTATCAAGCCGTAATGTGGCATTTGCAAAATTTCTTGCCGAAATTATTAAATTGAGAGCACATTTTCCTGATTACATCATTAAAAAGGTGAGACTTGATAATGCTGGTGAGTTTACATCTCAAGCATTTAATGACTATTGCATGTCTATAGGAATTGTTGTTGAACATTCTGTTGCTCATGTGCATACACAAAATGGTTTAGCCGAGTCACTGATTAAACGTTTACAGTTAATCGCTAGACCATTGATAATGAGAACAAAACTCCCTGTATCTATATGGGGTCATGTAATTTTACATGCTGCTGCATTGATTCGCATCAGACCAAGTGCAAGTCATAAATATTCCCCCCTATAACTTGCTTTTGATCAAGAGCCAAATATTTCCCACCTTAGAACATTTGGTTGTGCAGTATATGTTCCAATTGCGCCACCACAATGTACAAAAATGGGTCCTCAAAGGAGGTTGGGAATATATGTTGGATATGAAACATCTTCAATCATAAGGTATATTGAACCTATGACAGGTGATGTTTTTACAGCACGCTTTGCTGATTGTCATTTTAATGAAACATTGTTTCCTAGATTAGGGGGAGAAATAAAAAATAAAGAAAATGATGTTTCATGGTGTGAACCTCAATTAAAGTATCTTGATCCTCGCACAAAAGAATGCGAGATAGAAGTTCAAAAGATAATGCATATACAAGAACTTGCAAATCAATTGCCTGATGCATTCACAGATACAAAAAGGGTGACTAAATCATATATACCAGCAGTTAATACTCCAGCTCGAGTTGAGATTCCAAATCGGAAAACTGATAATGTAGTCACTCGAGAATCTATGCCACGTCTGAAACGTGGGAGACCCGTTGGTTCCAAAGATAAAAATTCTCGAAAAAGAAAATCAGCTGATAATAAGGTAAAAGAAAGTGTTCAAGAAGAACCACAAACCAGTACTCCTACTGCAGAGGAGATTGATGATGTCAATACAGAAATTGCAATAAATTATGCACATTCAAAAATATTATGGAACCGAAATGAAATGAAAAATCTTGATGAGAAATTTTCATTTAATGTTGCATATGACATCATGAATAATGATGATGATCCAGAACCAACATCTATGGTTGAATGTCAATGGAAAGAAGCAATACGAGCTGAATTAGAATCACTCAATAAAAGAAAAGTTTTCGGATCCATCATTCTCACTCCTAAAGATGTGAAACCTGTAGGATACAGATGGATTTTTGTCCGAAAAAGAAATGAGAAAAATGAAGTTACAAGGTATAAAGCTAGACTTGTAGCTCAAGGTTTTTCTCAAAGACCGGGAATTGATTATGAAGAAACTTATTCCCCTGTTATGGATGCAATTACTTTTAGATACTTAATCAGCCTGGCAGTTTCTAAAAATTTAGAAATGCATCTCATGGATGTTGTGACTGCTTATCTATATGGATCACTTGATAGTGATATATATATGAAGATACCTGAAGGATTTAAGGTACCAGAAGCATCAAATGCAAAACCCAAAGAAATGTATTCGATTAAATTACAAAGATCTTTATATGGGTTAAAACAATCGGGACGTATGTGGTATAACCGATTAAGTGATTACTTGATAAGCAAAGGGTATACAAATAACCTTACTTGTCCTTGTGTTTTCATTAAGAAAACAACATCCGGATATGTGATCATAGCTGTTTATGTTGATGATCTTAACATCATAGGTACAAATAAAGAGATCCATGAAGCCATTCAACTTCTAAAGAAAGAATTTGAAATGAAAGATCTCGGAAAAACCAAGTATTGCCTTGGTTTACAAATTGAGCATATGCCTAATGGTTTACTTGTACATCAAACAACATATACTGAAAAGATTCTAAAACGTTTCAATATGGACAAGGCAAAACTATTAAGTACTCCTATGGTTGTTAGATCACTCAATGTTGAAACTGATCCATTTCGTCCATGTGAAGATCATGAAGATATTCTTGGACCAGAAGTACCATATCTTAGTGCAATTGGAGCTCTTATGTATCTTACAAATTGTACAAGACCTGACATTTCTTTTGCAGTTGATTTGTTGGCAAGGTTCAGCTCTGCTCCTACCAAAAGACACTGGAATGGGATCAAACACATATTTCGATACCTTCGAGGAACTACTGATTTAGGATTATTTTATTCTAACGAATCAAAACAAGATTTGGTTGGTTATGCTGATGCAGGTTATTTATCTGATCCACATAAAGCTAAATCTCAAACTGGATATGTATTCCTAAATGGAGGTACTGCAATATCATGGCGTTCTCAAAAACAAACACTTGTTGCTACATCATCAAATCATGCCGAAGTGATTGCATTACATGAAGCTACTCGGGAATATTTTTGGTTGAGATCAATGACACAAATCATTACTGATTCTTGTGGACTAGAACGCGATAAAAGTCCAACAATTATCTATGAAGATAATGCAGCTTGCATAGCACAGATGAAAGAAGGGTATATCAAAAGTGACCGAACCAAACACATACCTCCTAGATTCTTCTCATACACTCAAAATCTCATTAAGGACAACGAGATTGAAATGAGATATGTTCAATCCAGCAAAAACTCTGCTGATCTTTTCACGAAAGCACTTCCAACTGCTATTTTCAGAACACACGTTCATAACATTGGTATGAGACATGTTCAAAAGATGTAACAACTGAAGCGATGTCTACTTGAGGGGGAGTCAACTCCATGCTGCACTCTTTTTCCCTTAGCTAAAGTTTTTTTTTCCACTGGGTTTTCTTTAGCAAGGTTTTTAACGAGGCAGTAACTTACAGTTGATCTTCAACAAACAAAATTGCTATCCAAGGGGGAGTGTTATAATATATAAATATATATATAAATGGATAGTCAATTATTGATACACAAAAGTAATATTATTGTATTACCTAAACTTGTGATATTTTTGCTATAAATAGCCATGAATGCAAGCATTAAACTTGCACCATTTTCTCACACTTACAAAGTGTTTCTTTCTTTCTCTCCATTATCATCTTTGCTCTTACACTTCATTATTAGCATTCTTAATCAAGAATCAAACCACTAAAGGTAGTTATAAGCCTACTGAATTATAACATCAAAAATCAAACCACTAAAGGTAGTTATAAGCCTACTGAATTATAACACAAAAATAGAAGTATTATATGAAAGAAAATGGAAAAGAGAAAAAGAAATGAAATGAATGGAGGAGGTGAAGTGGTTGACTAGTTGACCTAGTCACCACTTTGGTCACTTGACACTATTAGTCCCTCAAGTTTAAAAGCGGGTGCGTGAATTTACCGAACGAATTATTTTAAATACGTGAGAATAAACGGGAGATGTTATAATCGAATAACGAAAATATTAAGAACATTAGTTAACAGAAGATACAAATTTGGATAACGAAAGGTATTATCTAAAAAAACGGCGTTAAAATAAATTAACGGAAAAGGCGGGTCATTACACCCTCTTTCGTAGTGACGCCTGTTGACATCAAATAGTGAAGGTGGAGCAGTTCCATCTTTTATAGTGTTGAAAATTGGTGAGACATTTAAAATGTTAATGTCATTGTTCGAACCTGCCATACCAAAGAATGCATGACATATCCACAAATATTGTGAGGCGACTGCTTCAAGCAAAACAGGATGACCTTTTTGATCACCTCTTGTGTATTGTCCTTGCCAATCAACATGACAATTCTTCTACTCCCAATGCATACAATCAATACTACCAAGCATACCTGGTAAACCATATTTTTGTGCGTGAAAATTATAAAGTCTAGCAATATCTTCGGTAGTTGGCTTTTGCAAATATTCTCTAGTAAACAAATGAAATACGCATTTGCAGAAATAATCTAAACATAAAGCAGCCGTTTTCTCACCTATTTTTATATATTCGTCAAACAAATCGGGTGTAGTTTCATACGCCATTTGCCGTATGGCCGCTGTACACTTTTGGAGAATCGTCAAACTTTGACGACTTGTTGCATCGGGTCGTTCCCTAAAAACAAAAAATATTCATCGGCACTATTAAAATTAGATATACCTTCCATAATTCGAAGAAATAACTGACGACTCATTCGAAAACGTCTCTTAAATTTTTTGGGATAATTTGGTGTCTCCGAAAAATAATCAGCGTATATCCTTAAAGCAGCACCTTCACGATCCCTAGGAATATAAACCCGGGTTCGAGGGAATCGCAAACTAATTGCCTCTCCCTCGACTTCTTCTTCCGTTATATTATTAACAAAACTAACAATTTTTTCATCATCGAAATCATCATCAAGAAACTCGAGCATCTTGTATTTGTAGATCGTATGTTATTTGATTTAAGAAAAGAAGTAGGAAAGTAGGATGTGTGTGTATAATTATAAAAGAAATGTAATATATATAGAAAAAAATAACTGATTTTTTTTTAAAATATCAACGACCCTTTTCCAAAAACCAACCACAATGTAACACTGGCCATTTTTTTTTAAATACACAGCGGAAGACTTTAATAATAAACACAATATAAGTCACATCATTACATTAAACCGTATAATTAAGTTTAAGCTTACACAACAGTGTTACGTTATTACAAAACATTATTTAAACAAAAGTCCACATCAGAGTAGGGTTGTCAAACATGTCTTCTGCATCAATACCCATCCCAACTAGCAGTAACTAAACCTGCAAAGGGGGAAATATGTGGGGATTAGCGCACCGCTAAGTGAATGGAATCTATCTAATAGATATAGCTTAAGTCACACACAAGCTATATACTAACAACAACACTTGCTAACTACCAACTAGCATACAATAAGACAATACGTGGATCGGCGGCTTGTACGAGCACACGACTCCTAGCTGATCGGGCCTGAGTCTACCGATAGTCCCTGCTACTCAATTCACAGTATAGTTATCCAGATGCAGGGGGTGCATCGTTCACACTATACTCAACAATCAGTAGCCTATGGACCCAACCTCCCCTAGGCACGGTTGACCTCATACGGACTCTAACTTCTCCTAGGCACGGTCTCGAGTCCCCAGTCTCCCTAGGCCCGACTGGTGCCAATCACATAGTGTACACATAATTCACATACAACATCAGGCAACGATATTATTATTCTAACATGGCAATTTCTACACTATGCACGGTAAAAGAGTCAACCACAGTAGCATGATATGCTACTTAAACTCTATCCGTAGATAGACCCACTCGCCAATTACCAGCAACTGCTCAGTTATTATTTCTGAGCTTCCTCCTTGTCCTTATCTCCTGAGAACAGCAAAAACCAAGTTAGAATAGTGTTCCCATCAAGATTAGACACACTGACAGCGAATTATAGCAAATTAGTAAAAATTTGCGTCCGTTAAAATTTTCATGCTTAACACTTATGCACTTTCAAAATTTACATCCTGAACACCAAAATACAAACGGGCAGCATAACGGCTAGAATTCCACACTTAGTAAGAATTTCACTGCCTAAGACCATCGGTCGATGGTCCTATCCATCGGCCGATCGTCAACACACCATCGGTCGATGGTCACACCCAATCGGCCGATCGTCAAAATTACATCAGCTGGTCAGAAGTCACACACCATCGGTCGATGGTCCTGTCAACCGACCGATCGTCCCTCACCATCGGTCGATGGTTAACGACCATCGGCCGAAGGTAGTTCATCAGCTGCAACAGCAGCAAAGTGATTTTCGTAAACACTGTAGCATTTTGTGTACTGTAGCAATTTGAAAATACTGTAGCAAATTAGTGTTTTACTGGTTCATCTTAAACGCTTTAGTTAACTTATCTAAATATCAATCGAATCAATAAACGAATGTTACTATCATTTACTAAATAACTTGAAATTATATATATGTATATATCTTTTTAATATACATAAATCAGTTTTTAAATACACATAAAATTTAATAATAAATATTTCAACTTATCATATATATTCAAATAGATATTTAAACCAATAAGTTTAATGTACGGTATCAAACAATTAATACATTGTTACCTTTTCAAGTTATAGTATATATGTATATATTTACATATAATTGTTCGCGAATCGTCGAAAACAACCGAAGGGTATTTAAATATATAAAAGTAGTTCAAAAATTTTGAGATTCAATTTTACAGACTTTGCTTATCGTGTCAGAAATGTTAATCATACAAAGATTAAGTTTAAATTTGATCAGAAATTTCTGGGTCATCACAGTACCTACCCGTTAAAGAAATTTCGTCCTGAAATTTGAGTGAGGTCGTCATGACTAACAATAAAAATGTTTTCATGACGTATATGAGTTGATAAATAGAGTTTTATCACCGTTGAATAATATGGATAAAACAATCCGATTATTCGAAGCGTATGAGAGAAGTTATCGTAAAAGAGTGAAATGAAAGAATAGAGATTCGTCTTAACTTTTGACGTAGTTACGATTGATTTCTGGAATTTAAGGAATAGAAAATCTTCATAATCTAAATAAGATTTGATTCTTCAAAATTTAAGGAAATTAAGATTTCCTTTAAATGCGTAATCTGCCTCGATTGTTATGTCTGATATTTCGCTATAAATTAACCACTTCCGTTTCATTATTTTCACCACTCCTACATCTTCTTCCTTATTTCATACTTCCAAAAGATTGTGAAATGCTTAATCCAGTTCTGATTCTTGATATTTTCTTGGCTATCGTATCCTTCATTCTTCTTTTTCATCTGCCACCAGGGGAGGTTATTTTCTTCTACTATTACCTTGGGGTTATATTGTTTTTCATTCTCCCGTGTCTTTATATTGCTATACGCATTGATATACACGGTTTGTAATTTCGGGATTGTTTTCGGGCTTTATATTTTCCATTACATTTCAGAGCTTCATGCTTTCGTTTTCTCTTCCCGACTTTAAGTCAAGCGAATAATGGTCCAGAATTCGTAGGTATGAATTTCGGAATAAACATAATTAATGTTCTAAGAAAGAAACGGTAATGGCACAATCTGACTTGTCAAATTACCAGAATACCTCAAAAAAGACCGAATCCTCAAGAAATATATTTTCTTGTTATATTTAGAGATTATATAGAATGAAAGAGTTATGTAACATGGTTCATGATGAGGGTGGGATCTGTGAACCTTTATCACGTTCCATTAGAAACTTAGCATGACTTACTGTAATATAATCACGTTGATCAAGTGTCATTATATTATACTAATTCATGCTTCAGTTCCCAACATTACTTCAAAACATCCATTTTTCGAATTTTTCAGATTTTAGAAACTAAAATAGTTTCTTTTATGATGTAACAAAGATAGCGTGAAGAGATAAATGATTTCAGATAAGAATAGTTATGAAAATATCTTCAGAAATATGGAGGATATTTATAATGGAAGATACGATGATATCTTAGAATTTCTAATATCAGAGGATGATGCGAAAAATCTGTCTGTGAAGGTTTAGAATAAGAAGTAAGGTTCTTACTAATGGTTTCAGCAGACACTGAATCATTTGGATTTTTTGAAGGTAGATTTCGTCTTTGTGATTTGTCCACAGCCTCCTTCATGGTCTGCTCAATCCGTTTTCCAGTTCCAAACCTTCTCTTTTTCTCAGCTTTACCACCATACTATTCTTTATCATCAAACTTTTGAATGTTAAGGTCGTTTACAGTTTTTACTGCTTCATCAACATTTTTCCAAAATTCGGAGAACTAGTTTCGTAGTTTGGGGTGTTTTTCGGAAACTTCACATTCGAAGTATGTAAGTCCAGGAGGTAGACGTTATATGTACACATATAACTGTTGGCGTAGACGTGCTACAAGATTTCAAAATACTAATTGCTAATTCCCGATAGTTGGTATGTCAATTGCTGTTACAAGATGTGGATGAGTACATGATACGGTTTCAATGAGTATAAGGATTTTTCAGAAGGTCAAAGATCAATGAAGTTGTTGGTAAATTTACTGCTAATGTGGTGGAACATGAAAGGTTCCCCAGTAACAAAAACGTATATGCCAAAGTTACAAGTCTGAAAGGTCATCGTTGACTGGTTGAACGGTTGATAATACTGGATACTTTGAAAAGGAATTGCAAGGTTATTTTCGGTAAAAACAATGCTAATGGATCTTGCAGAGATTTAAAGTCAAAGTATAGCTTTGAAAGATATAGATATCTAAGAATGATGTCACCGGTTCAGAGTTATGACTTGGATTCTGATCCGTCAATATCAGAATATGTAATTGAATTTGTATGAAAACGATTGTATATCATTATGAGCATTGTTAATAATTTTTGAATCAAAGTTGAAGAATGTATAGTGTAACATATTAATTGCGAACTTATATATTTCCCGGGTATTACCTACTCGTTAAAGATTTCACAATTAATACTTTGTACAAAAGAATTTTTAATACCGTCTTTATGAAAATATATGTATGTATATTTTCTTCAGATGTAACACAGATTATATTAAGCTCATTAGATTTTCGGCTTGACTTAGAAATGATTAATCTCTAAAACATTAAAGATTACATAATCTTTGCGGAGTATTTCGCTAATGTAATCGATACTTCATTATTTATTCTTTTTCCTTGGTGAAGGATGTTGATTGCTCGTGGAATTTTTGTGAACCTTACAAGGCATAGATGATGTTTTCTGGAAAGTTTCGAGTATATCGAAATTGAAAATGTAAAATCAATTATGTAATTGATTAATACCCTTGGTTTATTATGAAATGGAATTCATTGGGTTAAAACAGAGATTGCAGTTAACAATGGTTAAGTTGTTAAGGAAGGATGTACATCATTGCATATTAGTAATATGAACTAACCAAGTAGTACCTACCAGTTAAGATTCACACGTAATAGCTTAGTACGAAAAGATTTATTTTGATTTCAAAATTCATATATATTATACATAAATTTTCTTCAGGGGAAATGAGTTAATACTTCATCGGTTATTGTTGCTGGTATTTCTTGGTAACTACGGTGCGTATGACGTTGATGCTCGTGGAACAGATTGTGAAGTTGAGGTTTGCGATGCGGATGTTGTTGGTGGTGGTAATGGTACTGTTGGTGTTGTTGTCGGTGATACTGTTGATGCCGGTGATGTTGTTGGTGCTTGTAACCTTTGCACCGTATTCTCCAAAGCCACTACCCAAGCGTGAAGCTCGTTGACTTCTTCTACTACACCGGGATGATTGGCGGTTCGGACGAGCGGATGAATAAGATCCAGAATTTGAGAGAGTATATGATCATGACGAGATATTCTGGAGATGAGAGAGAAAATGGTATTACGAACAGGTTCGCCGGTAAGTGCTTCAGGTTCTTCGCCAAGAGGGCAATGTGGTGGATGGAAGGGATCGCCTTCTTCTTGTCTCCAATAATTAAGTAGGTTACTAACCCATCCTCAATTCATCCAGAATAGATGATGGCTAATTGATTGATCCATTCCGGTTACACTGTCTTCAGAATTCAAGTGAATATCCATATCGGAATAGCTGTCTGAGTTTAAGGAATTTGAATTGGATACGGGATCCATCTTGTATAATTAGATAGATGATTTTTGATATGAAATAGATTATAGAATTTAGATTGGTACTCTTCAATACATAATTTACATATGTATATATAATACCAAAATTCCGTAAATTACGGAGAAATTTTCGGAAGATGGCAGTCAAAGTTTATAGTAACAGATACGCTAAGATATGAATTTTGTCTATATACTATTCATGCAATCAATGCAGTAAAACGTGTCTAGACTTAAGAATGATAAGCATGTAATTTTCGACAAGAAATGTGAAGCAAAACTTTTAACATGCAGACACGGTCGAAGTCCAGACTTACTAATGCATCTTAACAACTATCAGTTAGACACACTCATGCAAGACATGGTTCGCTAGGACCAACGCTCTGATACCAACTGTGATGATCGCTCCAAATCTATATGGACAAACACGTCATTCATCGATTTCATTGCGAGGTATTTGACCTCTATATGATACGTTTTGTAAACATTGCATTCTTTTGAAAAGGCACACCATAAATGAATATTTAAATCAAAGGTTTTCGACATCTGATGATTTCTATATATAGACAATCACCATAAATAATAGTTTACAATAGTACTTCTATTGACAATGCAGTCAAAATAAGATACATGGTGATGATTTGGTGAATGCAACGTTTCCTTGAAAAAATATGCCATGTAAGACTCCATGCACATAGCTTGTGTAACATATAATCAAACAGCGGAAGACTTCTAGGGAACCTGAGAATAAACATGCTAACAAGTGTCAACACAAAGGTTGGTGAGTTCATAGTTTTAATGTTTCGTATAATCTGTATATAAAGGTGGATCACAAGATTTCAGTTGTTTCACCTGAAACGTTTATCAAAAGATTCTACAAGATTGAGCACCTTGGTAACTAAGCTTTAACGTCTATAATAAGTACCCCTGTTTTAACATACATGCAACCAACATGTACAATACACGCAAACTAACGTGTACTAAACTCAAATAGCATATGTCTATTTTATAGTTCAGGCTAGGGTTTCTATACCTGGAACAGACGGGGATGTCAAGCCCTATGGATCCATATACTACTACTCGCGCCCACCAGTTCTTATAACTGGCAGTTACTAGTTACCAAAGCTAAGGGATTTTCGGTTCAAACTCAGTGTAGAATTTAGTATGTACTTGTATCCATTACGTTTAAAATAAAGTGCATGTATTCTCAGCCCAAAATATATATTGCAAAAGCAATTAAAAAGGGAGCAAATGAAACTCACCTTAGCAGCATATAAAGTCGTTCACCAAAATGTGATCGAAACTCGGATTACCAAATAATCATAGATCTCAACCTAGAGAACATATGTTGGTCAATAAACGTCTATCAAGCTAGGTCAGGTCATAGTGTATCACAATCTTAATGCTCGAGATCGACATACAAAAGTTATCCAATGTCGTTTCAAAAAGTCATTTTTGACAATAGTTCAACAAAACGAGACGTACCTTGTATAAGGATTCATTTACTCGGTTATTAATATTCAAAAATCCATTTTATCAATCTCGTAAACAAGTTGTTTAAATCTTAGATTCAAAAGCAATTTCAATTAACGTCAATCATAATTCAGTTGATTATATCTTTTAATCCGTTCATCGAAACTATTCGATATCTAAATGAAAAGTTATTGATTTTTCGCCAGCTTTTCGAAAACATGCATATCATATACCTTTTATCAGTAATATATGTATTTACTTCGTGATTCATCATAACTGTTTAACGACGAAATTTAGCATACGAGCATGTATAAATATATATACTCGAGCATTAGACATGGATACACTATTAATATATAATAGATAAGATATAAATGCTTACATATCAATATTATGATTTAATATTGTAGGAAGGCACGTAGACGTAACGGAGATGATAAACACTAGGTTTGATTCACAAATATACCCCCGAACATTACCCATAACCACCTTGGCAATAACCCATAATTTTCTTAGCTTTATCCCGCTCATAAAAATATTTTGAAAGTGACACGCTCATGACCTCGTCGTAGTATTTTATGTATAATACTAATAATATTACTAATAATAATTAGATTAATAATAACATTAATCTTAATAATAATAATAATAATAATAATAATAATAATAATAATAATAATAATATAAATATAAGATGTATCGTATATGTGTGTGAGAAAACAGAACCTAAGTCGAGCTTTTATATAGACTTGGCCAGCAATATGGTGCCATGCGATCGCATGGCTTCCAAGCCTTTCTCTCATGCGATCGCATGGGCAAGATTTCCAGCTCACGATCTTTTAACATTTAGCTTGTCGACATAATATTATATAATATATATAATATATTTAATTAATTATATATTATATTAAATTCACATGCATAGTTGACTTGTAATTTTTGTTCCGATAAGTCGTACGTTGTTACTCGACTTATGTCCTGGTTCCGGTTTCTCAACGCATTTTCGTACACTTAGAAAACTCGCTTTTTACGTTTCGTGACTAGTACCTTTGTTAAAATATAGTCTTAAATTATCCCTAAACCATACCACTCGAGGTATAACTTATACATTTGAATGTTTTGGTCATTTACTTCTATACATTTGAATGTTTTGGTCATTTACTTCTATAAATCATCGTCTCGCTATTTGTTAATATATATATATATATATATAATACATACATTTTTATTTTGAAATAGTGTTTTACTGTACCAAAGTCAATTTTTACTGTAGCAATTCACTGTAGCAAAGTCAATTTCACTGTAGCAAATAGTGATTTTCGAAAACACCGTAGCATTTTGGGTACTGTAGCAATTTGAAAATACTGTAGCAAATTAGTGTTTTACTGGTTCATCTTAAACGCTTTAGTTAACTTATCTAAATATCAATCGAATCAATAAATGAATGTTACTATCGTTTACTAAATAACTTGAAATTATATATATGTATATATCTTTTTAATATACATAAATCAGTTTTAAATACACATAAAATTTAATAATAAATATTTCAACTTATCATATATATTCAAATTGATATTTAAACCAATAAGTTTAATGTACGGTATCAAACAATTAATACATTGTTACCTTTTCAAGTTATAGTATATATGTATATATTTACATATAATTGTTCGCGAATCGTCGAAAACAACCGAAGGGTATTTAAATATATAAAAGTAGTTCAAAAATTTTGAGATTCAGTTTTACAGACTTTGCTTATCATGTCGGAAATGTTAATCATACAAAGATTAAGTTTAAATTTGATCAGAAATTTCCGGGTCATCACACTATGACTCGTTTAAGATCCCAAAACTGAACACATCTTTTACACTAAACATTTAGAAACATAAACCCACAACTTTTATGCTCAAACAACATCAATTTAAGTACTTTTGACTCAAAAATCACTTTTAACAAAACTCACCTTCAAACTCAATTTACACACTGATTTGGACATGAAATTTGACAAATCTTACCTTGATAGACTCACAACAACACAAAGAATCAGTTTCTTGACTCAATTTAAGAACCAAATCGAGATTGAGTGATTAGGGTTTTTGAAGAGGTGAAAGTTAGGTACGGGAGTGATGAAGTGAATTTTCTGGAAACATCAAAAATGAGCTGGTCAAGGCTTTTATATTAGTGTTAAAACACAATACCCCATCACACACGGGTATTTACCAGTTATCTGAAATCTTTCGCACACGATTAGGTAACCCCAACGAGGTCCAATTAAAATAAACAAACCTGTTCTGGGACCCTTGTCACAAGCTGGTCACAACACAATTATAATAAAACACTAATAAAATAATTAAAATAAAAGCACTTAAGACTTAGCACAAACCCTAAGGGCAAAATAGTCCACTTACAACTAGCCCGGGTTTCAGTCTGTTACAAATCCACCCCCCTTAAGGAGATTCCGTCCTCGGAATCTGGTCTTGGTCAAACAAATGAGGGTAGCGGTTTCTCATCAACTCTTCCGTTTCCCACGTAAGATTAGAACCCAAACTGTGTTTCCACTCAATCAACACCATCGGTATCTCTTTATTTCTCAACTTAGTCACTTTTCGGTCAACTACACGGACCGGCTCTTCCACCAATTTCTTATTCAAATCGACCCTTAAATCTTCTAAAGGAAGGAGTTGCGTTTCATCATCGACTTTACACTTACGAAGATAACACACTTTAAATGTATTATGAATACCAGCTAACTCTGGCGGAAGATCTAACACCACAGTCTGATCAGTTAACACTTCACTGATCGAAAACGGATAAATAAATCTCGGTGTTAACTTACCACGTTTACCGAATCTGATAACCCCTTTCCACGGCGAAACTTTTAGATACACTCGTTCACCCACATTAAAGGTTATCGAACGTCTACGTGGATCAGCATACATTTTCTGTCTATCTCTAGCATCTTTCAACTTTTCTCGCGCAATAGCAACTTTTCCGGCTGTCAATTGAACAATTTCGGGACCTGCAAACTATTTCTCCCCGGCTTCTAACCAACAAGTTGGAGTTCTGCAATGACGACCATACAACATTTCATAGGGCAGCATCCCTATACTCGAATGATATGAATTATTATACGCAAATTCGACCAACGGTAAATGTGTATCCCATGAACCACCGTATTCTAACACACAAGCCCTTAACATATCCTTCAAAGTCTGTATCGTTCTTTCACTCTGACCGTCTGTCTGAGGATGATAAGCTGTACTTAAATTCACACGTGTACCCAGATTCTGTTGAAGACTATTCTAAAAGTTTGACACAAATCTGGAATCTCTGTCTGAAACGATCGATAACGGCACACCATGTCGACTAACTATTTCTTTCACATACAATTCAGCTAACTCACTTAATGAAGCTGTTTCATGAGTAGCAAGAAAATGAGCACTTTTAGTTAGACGATCCACTATTACCCAAATCATATCGTGTCGTTTCTGAGTTCTTGGTAGTTTGGTCACAAAATCCATCGTTATATGTTCCCATTTCCACTCTGGAATCTGTAACTGACGTAGCGAACCATAAGGTTTCTGATGTTCTGCCTTCACTTGAGCACAAATGTGACACTTTTCGACATATCGAGCGATATCTGTTTTCATTGTCGGCCACCAATCCACTATTTTCAAATCATAATACATCTTATTACTACCCGGATGTACTGTCAATCTGGATTTGTGAGCTTCCATCATGATTAAATCCCTCAAATCTCCAAGCTTAGGCACCCAAACACGATTGTTTAAGGTCTTTAGTCCACGTGAGTCATCAATTAAGTTCACTTTTTGTTTGGTCATTTGTTCGGATTTAATATGTTCGTCCTCCAAAGCACAGGCCTGAACGGATCTTAAGTTGTTAATCAAATCTGAAGTTATATTCAACCGAAGGAATTTCACATTTTCACTTGACTTTTTACGACTTAGCGCATCTGCAACCACATTTGCCTTACCCGGATGGTATTTAATTTCACAATCATAATCTTTGATCAACTTTTGCCATCGTCTCTGATGCATATTCAATTCTTTCTGTGAGAAGATATACTGCAAACTCTTGTGATCTGTACAAATAACACAATGGGTTTCATACAAATAGTGTCTCCAAAGTTTGAAAGCAAACAATACTGCAGCCATTTCAAGATCATGCACTGGATAATTCTTCTCATGAACTTTCAACTGTCGCGAGGCGTAGGCGATTACTTTATCTCTTTGCATTAATACACAACCCAACCCAGCATATGATGCATCACAGTATACCACGAAGTTGTTTGAACCTTCTGGTAAAGCTAACACTGGTGCCTGACACAATAACTGTTTCAGAATCTGAAAATCCTTTTCCTGTTCATCAGTCAATCGAAAGGCTACATCTTTACGAGTCAACTTAGTCAACGGACCTGCTATTTTAGAAAAATCCTTGATAAACCTGCGATAATAACCAGCCAATCCCAGAAAGCTCTTAATCTCAGTTGGAGTCTTCGGAGAATTCCAATTCATTACCGCTTCTATTTTTGTCGGATCAACTTTTATACCCTCGACACAAATCACATGACCCAAAAACTGCACTTCACGTAACCAAAATTCACACTTTGAAAATTTTGCAAATAGTTGTTCATGTTTCAACAATTTCAAAACCTGTCTCAGATGTTCAGCATGTTCACTCTCTATTTTTGAATACACCAATATATCGTCAATAAACACAATCACAAATTTATCTAAGAATGGATGACACACTCTATTCATTAAATCCATGAAGACTGCTGGCGCATTCGTCAACCCAAACGGCATTACAAGAAATTCATAATGACCATACCTTGTTCTGAACGCTGTTTTCGGTATATCTGATTCAGCAACACGAACCTGATGATATCCGGATCGTAAGTCTATCTTAGAAAAGAATGAAGCACCCTGTAACTGATCGAACAAATCGTCTATTCGAGGTAACGGATACTTATTCTTCACAGTTCTTTTGTTCAATTCACGATAATCAATACACATACGCATTGACCCATCTTTCTTTTTAACAAACAATACCGGAGCACCCCACGGTGAAGAACTCGGTCGGATAAAACCACGATCTAATAACTCTTGAATCTGTGACATCATTTCACGGATTTCAGATGGCGCTAATCGGTATGGAGCTTTTGCAACTGGAGTTCTTCCAGGAACCAACTCAATCTTATATTCAACTTCCCTTACCGGCGGCAGACCTGGTAACTCATCTGGGAATACTTCGGGAAATTCTGATACTACTGGAATATCGGCCACTGTTCTCGTTTCTTTCTTCGCATCAATCACATATGCAAGAAATGATTCACAACCCTTTGCCATCGACTTTTTCGCTTTCATCATGGTTATCAACGGAAAATTATACCCGCCCCGCTCCCCTCGGGCCACAACACGGGTTCCATCGGTCGAACGAAAGGTAATCATTTTCCTATCGCACTTAATATTAGCCCTAAGCGAGCTCAGCCAATCCATTCCTAATACTACATCAAAGCTAGGAATAGGTAACACTAAACAAGTCACCGGGAAAGACTTCCCTTCAATCTCTATACCAACCCCAGACACATATGTTGTGACGGGTGTGATCTTACCATCGGCTACTTCTACACTAACCGGCTTGGGTAACACAGTAACTGGTAATTTCAACTTAGCACAGAAATCTAGGGACATAAAACATCTATTGGCACCACAATCAAACAATACGCGAGCAGGTATTGAGTTGATTAGAAACATACCGGTGATCACTTCGTCGGTTGCCACGGCATTCTCAACTGACATCTGAAAAGCTCTAGCCTCTGCTGTTGGAGGGTTCTTCCTCTTCTGCCCACTCGAGGAAGTTGACCCTCTGGCTGATGCCGAAAACGCCCCTGACCCTGCCCCAGAACTACCACTTTTCGACGGACAACTAACTGCACGATGCCCTGGTTTATGACAACTCCAACACACACTATTCGGATACGGACATGCTGAAGACTCATGCCCAACCACACCACACTTTAAGCATCTTCTTGTAGCCTCAGAACACTGACCACTGTGAGAAGATCGACACGTGTGACACCAATTCCCTTTACCTGATCCAGACCCAGAACTACTCTGACCACTTTTACCCTTCGATTTAAATCCACTAAACTTCTTGGATTTAGATCCTGATTGACCAGATACTTGCCCACCTTGTTGTAGCACATTACCAAACATTCTGTTTCTGGCGGCCTGAACATCACTTTCTACCATCTTAGCCATCACAACAGCTTGAGACAACGATGTAGCCGTTCTAACAAAAGTTCGGTACTCTGGCAAAATGATATTAACAAAATGCTGGATACGAGACGCTTCGTCTGGCACCCATTGTTACACAAACCTCAGTTTATCCATATACTTCTCTACTACCTCATCGATCGTCATTTGAGGTGTCATCTTCATTTCAAGAAACTCAGTCTTGATTCGGTTCATATCAAATGGATTACAATACTGTTCACACACATTCCCATAAAACTGATCCCACGTGATCATACTCACTTGCTCTTTTGGTATACTGGAAATCAAGGAATCCCACCAAATCATAGCCCTACCTTTCAACAGTCGACTAGCATATGTCACTTTCAGCTCGGGTTCACACTGGCACGCTTCAAATACCCTTTCAATTTCTCGTAACCAATTGAGAGTTACAGTCGGATCAGTACTTCCAGAGAACTCAGAGGGTTTGCAATCACGGAAGTTCTTATAAGTACACTTTTTGGGTGGTTGCATGTAAGGTTGTTGAAACATTTGCATTTGGTACGGGTTCATCATCATGGGATTTTGGTAAGTAAAAGTGTTTTGTGGTGGCATATAGTATTGGTTAGGTATTTGATTCTAAAACTGGTTTTGGTGCACATTGGGTATCGTTTGGGATTGCGTGCTTGGGAATCCAGGTGGTGTATCATCATTTCCAGAATGCCTTGCCTATTCAAGCTCATTAATCTTATCTTCAGCCTCTTTTAGCTTGCTTTCTAATTGAAGGATGTAACTATTTTGATCATCATCAGACTCAACACCCTCTTCTGGTGCTCTGAATGTTCCGGGGTTGGATGGGCCAGTTGCGTTTCTATCATCCATACCTGTGCTACAAAACAGCTCACACAAAAGCTTAGTGGATAACAGTTAGTTCAATCACAACTAACACACGTATATCCTATTTTCACTTAGCCCCCACTTCCACAGACATGTTTGACTTGCCTCAGGGTTTGGGAACAAAATACGCGCACGTACTTGCTGCCAAACCATGCTCTGATACCAACTTGTAACACTGGCCATTTTTTTTAATACACGGCGGAAGACTTTAATAATAAACACAATATAAGTCACATCGTTACATTAAACCGTATAATTAAGTTTAAGCTTACACAACAGTGTTACGTTATTACAAAACATTATTTAAACAAAAGTCCACATCAGAGTAGGGTTGTCAAACATGTCTTCTGCATCAATACCCATCCCAACTAGCAGTACCTAAACCTGCAAAGGGGGAAACATGTGGGGGATTAACGCACCGCTAAGTGAATGGAATCTATCTAACAGATATAGCTTAAGTCACACACAAGCTATATACTAACAACAACATTTGCTAACTACCAACTAGCATACAATAAGACAATACGAGGATCGGCAGCTTGTACGAGCACACGACTCCCAGCTGATCGGGCCTGAGACTACCGATAGTCCCTGCTACTCAATTCACAGTATAGTTATCCAGATGCAGGGGGTGCATCGTTCACACTATACTCAACAATCAGTAACCTATGGACCCAACCTCCCCTAGGCACGGTTGACCTCATACGGACTCTAACCTCTCCTAGGCACGGTCTCGAGTCCCCAGTCTCCCTAGGCCCGACTGGTGCCAATTACACAGTGTACACATAATTCACATAAAACATCAGGCAACGATATTATTATTCTAACATGGCAATTTCTACACTATGCATGGTAAAAGAGTCAACCACAGTAGCATGATATGCTGCTTAAACTCTATCCGTAGATAGACCCACTCACCAATTACCAGCAACTGCTCAGTTATTATTTCTGAGCTTCCTCCTTATCCTTATCTCCTGAGAACAGCAAAAACCAAGTTAGAATAGTATTCCCATCAAGATTAGACACACTGACAGCGAATTATAGCAAATTAGTAAAAATTTGCGTCCGCTAAAATTTTCATGCTTAACACTTGTGCACTTTCAAAATTTACATCCTGAACACCAAAATACAAACTGGCAGCATAACGGCTAGAATTCCACACTTAGTAAGAATTTCACTGCCTAAGACCATCGGTCGATGGTCCCATCCATCGGCCGATCGTCAACACACCATCGGTCGATGGTCACACCCAATCGGTCGATCGTCAAAATTACATCAGCTGGTCAGAAGTCACACACCATCGGTCGATGGTCCTGTCCACCGACCGATCGTCCCTCACCATCGGTCGATGGTCAACGACCATCGGCCGAAGGTAGTTCCTCAGCTGCAACAGCAGCAAAGTGACGGGTTTCAAATAGTGATTTTCGAAAACACTGTAGCATTTTGGGTACTGTAGCAATTTGAAAATACTGTAGCAAATTAATGTTTTACTGGTTCATCTTAAACGCTTTAGTTAACTTATCTAAATATAAATCGAATCAATAAACGAATGTTACTATCGTTTACTAAATAACTTGAAATTATATATATGTATATATCTTTTTAATATACATAAATCAGTTTTAAATACACATAAAATTTAATAATAAATATTTCAACTTATCATATATATTCAAATAGATATTTAAACCAATAAGTTTAATGTACGGTATCAAATAATTAATACATTGTTACCTTTTCAAGTTATAGTATATATGTATATATTTACATATAATTGTTCGCGAATCGTCGAAAACAACCGAAGGGTATTTAAATATATAAAAGTAGTTCAAAAATTTTGAGATTCAGTTTTACAGACTTTGCTTATCGTGTCGGAAATGTTAATCATACAAAGATTAAGTTTAAATTTGATCAGAAATTTCCGGGTCATCACACTATGACTCGTTTAAGACCCCAAAACTGAACACATCTTTTACACTAAACATTTAGAAACATAAACCCACAACTTTTATGCTCAAACAACATCAATTTAAGTACTTTTGACTCAAAAATCACTTTTAACAAAACTCACCTTCAAACTCAATTTACACACTGATTTGGACATGAAATTTGACAAATCTTACCTTGATAGACTCACAACAACACAAAGAATCAGTTTCTTGACTCAATTTAAGAACCAAATCGAGATTGAGTGATTAGGGTTTTTGAAGAGGTGAAAGTTAGGTACGGGAGTGATGAAGTGAATTTTCTGGAAACATCAAAAATGAGCCGGTCAAGGCTTTTATATTAGTGTTAAAACACAATACCCCATCACACACGGGTATTTACCAGTTATCTGAAATCTTTCGCACACGATTAGGTAACCCCAACGAGGTCCAATTAAAATAAACAAACCTGTTCTGGGACCCTTGTCACAAGCTGGTCACAACACAATTATAATAAAACACTAATAAAATAATTAAAATAAAAGCACTTAAGACTTAGCACAAACCCTAAGGGCAAAATAGTCCACTTACAACTAGCTCGGGTTTCAGTCTGTTACACACAACATACCACGTGACAGCAACGACCGTTGCTTGTCACTGAAGGTTTCCAGCCTACAATCTAGAAGCCTACCTTCTAGATGTTCAAAGTAGACTTCTTTGAACACCATGTAGAAGAAGCAAAGATGAACACGATGACGGCCTCCCACCTTCTCTTTTCACACGACACCTTCCTCGTTCACACCATTCCACCGCCACCAAAGTTTTAGTATAAATAGAGGTTGAAACCTCAATTGTAAATCATCCAAAAAAAAAGTTGTAATCACAACCTAGATAGTGTGTGTGAGTTTGAGAGTTTGTAAGAGTTTTGTAATACTCCTGTAATCTATTCTTGTGAGTAATAGAGTTATTTTCTCTCAAATTTGTATCTCCCAACGTCCAGGCGATCCTCTCTTCACAACAAGTGGTATCAGAGGTAGGTTAGAGACGTTGGTTGAGTTTTTGGGTCTTTTGTTTTCTCAAAATCCAATTTTAAGTGTACCATTGGATTCGTCTCATCGAACCGAGTCCAACTCAAAAAACGGCGAGTTAAATGAAGTTATAACGAGCTCAGAAAACGCGGTCAAAGTTTGGTCAAATCGCCGGAATCTCGCCGGAGAAGACGACCGGTGCCGGAATTTTCGCCGGAGAAGGTACTATAGCAATTCACTGTAGCAGGTCTGTCACTGTAGCAACTGGTCACTGTAGTGAGTTCCTGTAGCAGGCACTGTAGCAATTCAGATATTTTATATTTTGGTCCCTGAGTTTTTGAAAATTTCATTTTTGGTCCCTGAAATTTTTGAAAATTATAATTTCGCCCCGTAAGTGGAATTTGAGCCGCGAAGTGCCTATTCCACCATTTTCAATCGTTTCGGATGTAAGGTAATCTCTGTTTTCTATAATTCAACCCCGTTTGTGTTGAAAAATCATTTGTAAGGTGATAATGTCCATAGAAGAGTCAACATCATCTTCCGGAGCTATGATTATGCTCACAGCCACTAATTACACGTTGTGGAAACCTCAAATGGAAGTATTTGTTCGATCTTATTGAATTTAAGGGTACAAATCCTGATTCCACCAAAGAAAAGAGTAGAAGAAATCAAACCAAAAAACTATTGATCAAATCCGTCAATGGACAGACGCATATGCCTTCTGGAAAAAGTTGGAGGACATGTACCAAGCCAAGACTGCTCGGAATAAAGCCCTGCTGATGAGGCGTTTAGTCAACATGAAGCTCAAAAGTGGAACTTTAGTTGCCGGGCATACCAGTGAGTTCCAGAGCTTGGTCAACCAGTTATCGTCTATATGGATGCCTCTTGGCAATGAAGTTCAGGCGCTATTGCTACTTTGTTCTCTTCCTGATAGCTGGAAAATGCTGGTCGTAACACTCAGCAACTCAGCTCTGAATGGCAAACTTACCATGTTAATTGTCAAGGATGCCCTATTCAGTGAAGAGGCAAGGAGAAAGGACATGAGCACAGATCAGACCCATGCCTTTGTCACAGAGAATCGGAGGAGACAGTGAATGAGTAGCAAAAATAAATGGAGAGGCAGAAGCAAGAGCAGGGGCAGGTCAGCTGATGGCAGAAAACCAACATATAAATTCCATCATTGTGGATTAGAGGGACATGTGAAGAAGAACTGCTATAGATTGAAAGAGGAACAAGGTCAAAGCAGTTCACAGTCGAAGAATAAGGGTGGAGAAACATTAGTGACTATCTCGTGTGATGTAGCTTATTGTTCAACCCATGATGAGACATGCCTTCATGTCTCACGAGAAGAAACACAATAGGTGGTAGATATTGCAGCTTCCTACCACGTGACTCCATATAAGGAATACTTCACAACATACAAAGCTGGTGACTTTGGAGCTGTGAAGATGGGAAATTCTAGTTTAGCTGGGATTGTCGGAATTGGTAATGTCAAGATAAAGAAAAGTTCTGGGAGCACAATCACTCTGAAGGATGTCCGTCATGTGCTAGATCTTCGGCTAAATCTAATTTCTGGAGTAGCTTTAGACAAACAGGGCTATGATAGTTATTTCAGTAAAGACACATGGAAATTGTCAAGAGGTGCTATGATAGTCGCTCGGGGACAATTTGTGGCATACTATACAAGACTCATGTGAAGATCTGCACAGACAACATTAATGTTGCAGAAAAGGAGGCTTCACAAAATTTATGGCACCAGAGACTCGGTCAGATGAGTGAGAAAGGGTTATCTACCCTAATAAAGAAAGAGCTTATCAATGTAGACAAGGACGCTGCACTAGATCCTTGCAATCATTGTCTATTTGGTACGCAGCATAGAGTCTCGTTTAATTCCTCTTCAACGAGAAAATAAGAGTTACTCAGTCTGGTACACTCTGATGTTTGCGGTCCCTTAGGGGTTGAATCAATTGGCGGCAATCGATACTTTCTGACGTTTATCGATGATGCTTCTAGAAAGGTGTGGATATATTTCTTGCGTACGAAGGACCAGGTGTTCGATTACTTCAAATAGTTCCATGTCATGGTATAACGTGAGACAGGAAAGAATTTAAAGTGTCTTCGATCCGACAATGGAGGTGAATACTCTTCAAGGCAGTTCGATGCGTATTGTAGATCATCTGGCATCCAACATGAGAAGACGGTATCACGTACCCCTCAACACAATAGTATAGTAGAAAGAATGAATCGAACAATCATGGAACGTGTTCGGAGCATGCTCATTATGGTTAAGCTGCCAAAGCCATTCTGGGGAGAAGCAGTCAGAGCTGCTTGTTATTTGATCAACCGATGTCCATCAGTACCATTAGATTTTGAAGTTCCGAAGAAACTTTGGTCTGGAAAGGATCCATCATACTCTCACTTAAGAGTATTTGGATGTTTGACTTACGCACATGTATCCAAGGAGCTCATACAGAAGTTAGATGCAAGGATTACTCCATGCATATTCATAGGCTATGGAGATGAAGAATTTGGATACAGATTATGGGATCCAAAGGAGAAAAAGGTGATCAGAAGTAGGCACGTGGTGTTCCATGAAAACCAGACAATAGAAGATATTGAAAAGCCCACAATATCTCAGAAGTCAAATGTTGCTGCTCAGGTGCCAGAGGAAACAACTGAATCATTCATGAGAAATGATTATACAGTGTAAGAAGAAATGCCAGAAGTAGAAGATAATGAAGAAAATGACGGTGCTGAGCAGGGGGAGCCACAACCCCATCTGCCATACTTTCCAGCACCATCACAAGGTTAAAATGATGGTGGATCTCCTCAGAATGTTCCAGTAGTTCATAGATCTGAACGAGATCGGATTCCATCGAGTAGATATCCAGAATTCGAGTACCTTATACTTACTGAAGATGGAGAACTAGAGAGTTTTCTTGAAGAAATAAATCATAAGGATAAAGAAAAATGGTTGCTTGCAATGCAGGATGAAATGGATTCTTCGCAGAAAAATCAAACTTATGAAATCGTAGAACTTCCACATGGGAAGAAGACACTAAAAACAAATGGGTGTCCAAGCTGAAAAAGGATGGCAGTAGAAAAGTGGTGAAATACAAAGCACGGCTTGTAGTTAAAAGATTCCAACAGAAGAAGGGGATTGATTTTTACGAGATATTTTCATCAGTAGTCAAGATGACTTCAATTAGAGTCATACTTGGATTAGTAGCAAGTATGAACTTAGATCTTGAATAGATGGATGTAAAGACAACTTTTTTTCATGGAGATTTACATGAAAAAATTTACATGGAGCAGCCGGAAGGTTTTGAGGTTTCAGGAGATAACCTCGTATGCAAGCTGAAGAAAAGTTTATATGGTTTGAAGCAGGCACCTAGGCAATGGTACAAGAAGTTTAACTCATGCATGGTGAGTCAAGGGTACAAGAAAACTGCAGCAGATGAGTGTGTCTACATTCAGAAGTTTTCTGAAGAAAATTTCGTTGCTCTTCTACTATATGTAGACGATACTTTGATCGTAGGGAAAGACGCAACGAAGATCAACCAGCTGAAGAAGGAACTATCGAACTCTTTTGACATGAAAGACTTAGGACAGGCTCAACAGATTTTGAGAATGCATATAACTCGAGACAGGAAGAATAGAAGGTTATGGCTATCTCAGGAGAAGTATATTGAACGAGTGCTTGAACGATTCAATATGAGCAATGCCAAACGTGTTAGCATTCCATTAGCCAACCATTTCAAGTTAAGTAAGACTTCATATCCCTCATCCATGTAAGAGATTAGGGAGATGTCGTCAGTACCATATTCTTCAGCAGTTGAAAGTTTGATGTATGCAATGGTTTGTACAAGGCCCGATATTGCTCACGCAGTGGGAACAATGAGTCATTTTCTCTCCAACCCCGGGAAAGAGCGTTGGGAGGCAGTAAAATGGATTCTAAGATATTTTAAAGGTACAACGAAGATATGTCTTTGTTATGGGGGAGCTGATCCAATCTTGGAAGGCTATACAGATGCAGATATGGATGGAGATCCTGATAGTAGGAAATCTACTTCAGGATTCATTTACACTTTTGCAGGAGGAGCTGTTTCATGGCAGTCAAGACTACAGAAGTGTGTTGCATTATCCACAACTAAAGCATAATATATTGCTGCCGTAGAAGCTGGAAAAGAAATGTTGTGGTTAAAGCGTTATCTATAAGAATTTGGAATCAAGCAAAAGGAGTACAAGGTATATTGTGACAGTCAGAGTGCTCTAGATTTGATCAAGAACTCCATGTACCATTCCCGTACAAAACATATTGATATTCGCTATCATCGGATACGCGAGGTAATTGATCGACAACTGTTGAGACTAGTGAAGATCCATACAAAGGAGAACCCTGCTGATATGTTGACAAAGGTGGTGACTCGAGAGAAATTGGAGTTATGCAGAGGCATAACTGGAATGTTCGTAAATTCGGCTGGAGAGGGAGAATTGAAGGTTTTCAGCCTACAATCTAGAAGCCCACCTTCTAGATGTTCAAAGTAGCCTTCTTTGAACACCATGTAGAAGAAGCAAAGATGAACACGATGACGGCATCCCACCTTCTCCGTTCACACGACACCTTCCTCGTTCACACCATTCCACCGCCACCAAAGTTTTAGTACAAATAGAGGTTGAAACCTCAATTGTAAATCATCCCAAAAAAAAAACAAGTGTAATCACAACCTACATAGTGTGTGTGAGTTTGAGAGTTTGTAAGAGTTTTGTAATACTCTGTGTAATCTATTCTTGTGAGTAATAGAATTATTTCTCTCAAATTTGTATCTCCCAACGTCCAGGCGATCCTCTCTTCACAACAGTCACGTTTCTTTCGATCAAATGCCTAGGAGACGCCAACAAGTAACGGCTTGATACAACCTTTTTCCGCGTTTCTTTGTGGCCAACTCGACAAGTAACGGGGTCACTTGGACCCGTTACAACTGGTCTTAGTAATTTTGGTGGTGGTTGCCTGGTTGGTATATGTCAAGTAGTACATTTTGGCAGCAAGATACACGATTTAATCATGTAATTAGATATCAACGGCATGTTAATAATAAATACATTAGACGTTAAGTTGGATCATGATTTGACAATACTATTTTATTGGATGATTAAAGCTCGCAAGTCTTGTAAGTTTTATACTCCGTAGTATTGATGAAGTTTTCGTTGTAGAAAAAGAGGCGTTTTTAGATATTTAATTATAATTTTTCATTTTTATTTAACTTTAATCATGTTTACCACATTATTTAAAATCTTCGCACACCCTTACAACACTCGCTCATAACATAACTCCAAAAACAATATTGTCGTATCACTATAACGGGGTGTCTGATTTGTATAATCACATTAGCCCCAATTAGAGATGACATCTAACATTATATTCGATAGATATTAATCCGATTTGATCAACTTAAAGCGGATATGAATGATCTAGATAGATGAAATATTATATTTGGATATGAATATGAGTGTTTATTGGATTGGATATAAATAACAATTTATAATCTATAGATAAAACTGAATTCACCCGAAATACTTAAGTATATAAACACACACACACACACAATTACGTCGAACTACTCATTTTGGTGATTTAAACTTTAAATCATGTATGTTATATATGTTACAACTTATATTTAAGTAATTATATAATTTTATTAACATATTATGCCTTTTAATATTATTAAGGGTGTGTTTGACATACAAGTTTCAAGGAGCTTAAGTTTTTTTTTTATAAGCTTTGTCTTCTAGCATTGTTTGGTAGAATATATTCAGAGCTTATGAAAAAAAATAAGCTCTGAAAAAATAAGCATGTTGAAATAGCTTTTGAAAATAAACTAGAAAGCTTATGGAAGTAAGATTACATTACTAACCTATAAATCATTATTTATCATTTTTTTGTCATTTTATGTAATGTTACATAAGCTCTAGCTATTTTATCAAACACTTATAAAATCTAGGATGTGTTTGGATGAAATTAGCTTGTAGTTAGAGTTGGAGCTTGTAGCTGAAGCTTATTTTTAAAACTACAAGCTGAAGCTAATGTTTTATAAGTGTTTGGTGAAGTAGCTGGAAATTATGTATGTAAAATGATATAAAAGAACAAAAAATAAATTATAAATAATGATTTAGGGGAAAATAATGTATTACTTCCATAAAGCTCTCTAGCTTATTTTCATAAGCTACTCCATCTAGTTTATTTTTCCAGAGCTGATTTTTTTCATAAGCTTTGGAATATTTGTGTGCCAAACAAGGCTAGAAGTTGGAGCTTATGAAAAAAATAATCTGCTCCCATAGGCTCTTAGATGGTTGTGTGCCAAACACATCCATAAGCTCGATCTTACAGCTTAAAAATAAGTTTCAGCTTCTAGCTCCAGCTACAAATTAGTTTCATCCAAACATACCCTAAATTGAAAAGGAATACCTAACCATACATTATCCAATATATATACCGGTTAACCCGATTAATTTATCAGATATGAATATGAATAGATGAATTAAAATTAAATAGGTATGAATAAAACTTTGATTAATAGATATGAATGCGAATATGACATAATTCGAATCATATTCAATCTATTGTCAATTCTAATTTCTTTTACAGAGACTTTATAGGTATCTCATACTTAAAGTTAAATAAATGGTTCACATAAAAAATGTGAAAATAATCATGTGATTATAAGTTAAATTGCATATATTTAAATAAAAAATATTTGTTTTCTTCAAAGGAAAAAATATCGATTGGTTATGTTGGCTTACAAGTCCCCATAAGTATTTAGATTTATAATCTTGTCGTGTGGGTGCATCCTTGCACACGATGTTGTTGTAATTGTTTTCTCGTGTTTTTGGGCCGTTCATTCTCGTTTTGATCGGTGCCACGTATTGTATCTTGTTTGGTATATTTGATATAATTTTCTTGCTTTTCAAAAAAAAAAAAAAAAAATTACATTATAAAAAAATCTCTGTATATAAATACTACACTTTAAGCTTTGGTTTATCATATCCCTACATATAACCTAAGACATAGAAGGACACAACACACCATAACTCATAACTTATTTAGTTAGTGTTCAAATCAATGATTACGCTTTCTTATTCGTTTGCTTCTAGTACTAACTACCAAGGGTGCCTTAAACTATAAGATTAGATGAAATATTTTCATATAAACAAGTTTATTATTATTTATTAACCGTGTCTTCGTAAAATTATACAAAGTATATGATTTATATTATTTTATTTTTCTTTTTTTATTAATGGCTTACTTCATGGTACATATAATTATATCTTTTCCAATAATGATTATTTTATTTGATAACTGATACTTTGATGTTGGTATTTTATTTTATATATTAAAAAAAAAAATACCAATATCAAATCATTATTGAAAAAGATATTTACCTAGCATATATCAATTAAAGGTAATTAGTGTCGTTTTACGCTTTAAAAAGCATGTCGTTTCATCTTACTGCACTTTCTAGGTATTTATACACTTATCTGCCTCTCTCTTCAAACCAACAAAACACCACCCATTTTTCCCTCTCATAAAAACTCAATCACCACCGCCTTCTCACCGTCAATTGTGGCCTATTCCGGTCGTATTAGCCGATGAAACCACTACAAAATAAAACCATCGCGACTTTTTTAGCACGCCACACTCCCTAGTAAGTCATCATAGAGAGGGCCCAACCAAACATTACAAAGGCGTAATAAGCCACTCGTTCTAACTCGGGTTACATTTACTTCTACTAACTATCCAATTAAATGAAAAATTCCTAATTGAATCAAACAAAACATCTTTCTTCATACTCGGCGGCCCAAATAAAACTCTATTGCGGAATCTCCAAATATGCCATAGCAAAGCAGCAACTATCGCGTACAAACGAGTCTTTGATCTCATAGGTAAACAATACCCGTCAAACCAAGCTAACCATTCGTCCCAACACTGAAAAATAGGAATGTTTACATCCGCCCATTGACGAACCTTCCGCCATAAGTCCACTGCTAACGGACAAATAAAGAAGACGCGATCCACCGATTCGACTTGATAAACACACGTAAGACACCCTTCGTCCGGCACCTCAATGCCCCGCGTTGACATGTTCAATCTAGTGGGTAGCCGATTTCAAGCAACCCGCCAAAGAAAAGTGTTGATTTTTTTTTGGAATCTCTTTAAACCAATTTGTGGCCCGGTCAACCTTTGGAAGTCTATGATTATCTAAATGCAACCGAATATTACTAACCGTGAAGAGCCCATCAAGCGAAATAGCCTCCCATGAATCCGCAGAATCTTGTAAATAAATATCCCCAAACAGCCCACTAACTGATCTAGTTTTGCCTGGTTACGTGGGCCGATTTCTCTCGACCAGGACCAAGACCAAGTGCCCTCGTACACACACTGATTAAGGAAACAATCGGGATCTTTGTCTAAATGCATAAGTCGGCCATCATTAGAAGAAAGGGGACCGTCTCCTCGCCAATTATCCTTCCATAAACGAATAAAATCTTCGTTACCCACTTTTACTTTGAGAACATTAGCCGGGATCGAGCCATCCGTTCGAAGCTTAGCGAACACTTTTATAATTGTGGCCCATATATACCGAACACGATGATACTAACTTAGCTACAGGATGCCACGCGCCGGCTATTCGTGGTAGTGTGAAAGATGTAACATCCCGCCTTTTTCCGTTTACTTTACGTTTAACTATTTTTAAAGTCCATAAAATATTTATAACATCTCCCGTTGATACGCTTTCTAAATTATCTCGTTTAGGTAATTCACGCACCCGATTCAAACTTGAGGGACCAATGTTGCCAAATAACCAAAGTTTTGACTAGGTCAAAGTGGTCAACACCCACCTCCTCCATTCATTATCCTTTCCATTTTTCATTTTTCTAAATACTTTCAACATATTCTCTCAAACACCAATTCAAAGATTCATTATCCATTTTCAATCTAACAATCAAACATCAAAACAAATTACATTTTTGGAATAATTGCATCTTCCTCTTCGAATCCATACCGATTACTTTTCATTTGGGTAACTTTCTAAAATCACTAGATTTTGTGTTCTTGATGATTTTTACTTATAAGAGTGTTAATTAGTGTCTATGGCTCAAGTCTAACATGAATATATGATTTATATGTTCGATCTCGTTATTTTAAGCAACTAGCATGAACTTGAATTTTGGTGTGTTTGATTTGGAGATTTGGTTGCTTAAATGTTGTTAGATGTTAAAAGTTCATGTATTCAATGTGTTACTAGCATCATTAGCTTCAATTTGATGTGTAGGTTGATTTAGAAAAGCTTCATTTGCAAAATAGTTGAATTCATGATTTTGGTTAGGGTTTGATGAACTTTAAAAATAAACTTTTGATGCAATGAATGCTATGAAATGTTGCTTGTAAGTGTTTAATAGGTTTGTATGCGTAAATACCTACGAAACAGCATATTATATGTGTGTATTAAGTTCCCGAATCATCTTATGCAATTTATGAACTTGAAACTTTGAAAATGGACTTTTAATGATCACTTGGCGAGAATTCGGTTATTGTAAACGATGTTTTTGATTGATGAAATGTGTTTAGTTGTATTCCTCATTAAATTACCTTTCCAACGATATAAGATACGTGTTTTGAATGTTTACGGTTCATAAATTGTGTTTGTTTGAAGTTTGGTTCGAGTTGAACACTTGAAAACAGCCCAAAATTTCTGTCAGGCATACGGAGCAGCGCGCCGATTGCCTGAGCGGAGTGCCGAATGCCTACAAAATGGCACCGAGGCTTTGCCTTGAAATGGAGCGGCGCGCCACTTGTCTGAGCGGAGCGCCATTTGCCTGTTGTCCAAAAAGTCTCATTTACGTTTAGTTCTAACTATGCTACGCACCTCCAATTAACATGAAACTTGGCCAACATGCTTATATATGATTTCTCATCATGGAAAAATTGTCGGATACCCGACCCGACCCCATTGACTTTGACTTTGACCAAGTTTGACTTTTAGTCAAACTTAACCAAAAACTTATGCAATCGTTCTAACATGCTTTTATACTTGTATCTTGCATGAAACTTGACAACGTGATTCACATGCTATATAATTGAGTCGTAACGAGCCATATGACTAATTAAACAACTTTGACCAACCGTGTTTACCGTTATTGATACAACCTACTTGTTTAGGTCGAGACTAGCATCCGTTCTTACACACGTTTACTTGTGAAGTGCTTTTACACTCTTACACTCAAGGTGAGATCATAGTCCCACTTTTACTCTTTTGAACTCACTTTTGGGATGAGAAAACATAAACGTTTCTTTTTACTAAGTGAACACAAGTACAGGAAAACAAACATTCTACATACGAGTTTGAACAAAAATCCTCAATTCGATTATCATTAGTTACACTTGCCAGGTGTAAGCGAGAACTTATGTTATATGGCCATATGGGTTTGACAAACCCTCATTCGAACGGTTCGCTACCATTACATCGGATGAAATGTATTTTCGAGAAACAGTGTATGTTCTAACACTATTGTGATGGGGTTATATGGAAGGAAAGTTAAGCCTTGATAATTGGGTGCTCGTGCATATTAACTTTTAGAATGTATTACTATTATTTCAATGTTACAAATCTTGTGGTTCAACTTATTTTACTTACTCAATTACTTACTTAAACCTATGATTTCACCAACGTTTTCGTTGACAGATTTCTATATTTTTCTCAGGTCCTTTAACGATATGTGATACATGCTTCCGCTCATTATTTTGATACTTGCAATGGATGTCGAGTATATATGCATACATGGAGCGTCTTTTGACTTTATTTAAAATTGTGTCGCATAGGTTTCAATTATAATTATAACTTAGTAACGTAACTTTTGGTTGAACAATTCTTGTAAACTTTGAAATACTCTTACATTTGAAATGAATGCGATATATCTTTGGTCAAACGTTATTTATAAAGACTTATGACCACATAACGGGACCTAAGTAGTCGGCGCCGTCAATGACGATTTTGTCAGGTCACTACAGATGGTATCAGAGCGTTGGTTGTAGGGATTTATAGTTCATTGGTGTCAACCCCGAGTCATAGGGTACATTAGTGAGTCTAGACTACAACCGGCATATAGACTTGAAGTAGGAATTATTTGACTACTTGTGCATTTATACTCGAACGTTTCTACTCATATATACTCTTATTTCATCTTAATCTCACGTTGTTTAATTTGATTGACACGCCACCTTGACTATATGAATTAATGTCGAATGCACATACGAATCAGGGTAATATAATTTCATATGAACGTTCCGACATTATGACATAAAGAATTTAAGGCTAGTCAAGGAAAATTTTCTCTCTATCCTTATTCCATATCATGATTAGTATTAATGAAAATACTAATCAACGGTATTCTTGTATTTTGAAGGGAACAATGCCTCCTCGCCGTGTACCACGCCATGAGACTCCCGAACAAGCTCTACAACGAATGATAGCCACCTCCGTGGATGCGTCCATGGCCGGTCACTCCTCCAACAACAATAACAACAACCATAACAACAACAACAACAATCAAGGGGCCGGTAATTCAAGCGAAGGGTGCTCCTACAAAGCCTTCATGAGGTGCAAACCTCACACTTTCGATAGAACCGGGGGACCGGTTGTGCTCACCCGATGGTTTGAGCAAACGGAAGCCGTCTTTAGCATAAGCGGTTGTCGGGACCAAGACAAGGTCAAATACTCCACCCACACTTTCGCCTGTGTCGCACTCACTTGGTGGAACACCTATGTACAATCGGTGGGTACCGATGAGGATCACGCCCTCTCTTGGGCCAATTTAAGGGAAAAGATGATCATCGAATATTTTCCTTGTGAAGAAACCCGAAGGCTCGAACAAGAGCTAAGAACTTTAAAAGCTGTCGGAAACGATCTCAAGGCCTACAATCAACGATTTTCCGAACTAGCCTTGATGTGCCCAAACCTTGTGAACCCCGAGTCTCTAAGGGTTGAACTTTACATGGATGGTCTTCCAAATAACATCAAACACGGAGTAATGTCAACCAAATCCACTAATCATCAAGAAGCTTTGAATATGGCCCGCAAATTGATAGAAACGGTGGACGAAATTGTAGCACCGGCACTTAAGGCCGAGGATAAGTCGGGTAACAACAAAAGAAAATGGGAAGCCCCCCAATCAAGCAACAACAACTTCACCAAGAAATCTTTCACCTCCGACGGCAAGAAGGGTTATGCCGGAAACCTACCTCTTTGCAGCAAATGCAATAAGCATCACTTTGGTGAATGTGGCAAGCTAATTTGCCATCGGTGCCAAGGAATTGGTCATAAGGCCAACGATTGTAAAAGTGCAGCCCCCGTCGCTCAAAAGGGGCCCAATGCACCAAAGACGGTCACTTGTTACGAATGTGGCCAAACGGGTCGTTATAGAAATGAATGACCAAAGAAGAAAGCCAACCCCAATACACGCGGCCGCGCTTTCTACATTAACACCGAGGAAGCCCGAGATGACAATGAACTAGTCACGAGTACGTTTCTTCTCAACAATTCTTATGTCTCATGCTTATTCGATTTGGGTGCCGATAAGAGTTTTGCATCCAAGACTTTGACTCATTCTTTTAGCACTCCACCACTCCCACTAGATACTACTTATACCATTGAAGTGGCCAACGGGAAATTATTGAGTGCCGACAATTTTTATCGGGGGTGTACGTTAAACTTAATGGGTAAAGAGTTTGAAATTGACTTGATACCTATAGAACTAGGGAGATTTGATGTAATCATTGGTATGGATTGGCTAGCCAAAACAAAATCTCACATTCTTTGCAATCTTAAAGCGATTCAAATTCCTATCGAGAATGGTGAACCCTTGATTGTCTATGGCGATAAGAGTTGCACCGGACTCAACCTCGTCTCGTGCCTTAAAATTGAAAAGTACCTTCGTAAAGGTTTTTTCGCGATTCTAGCCCACGTTAAGAAAGTTGAAACCGACGAGAATCATATCGATGATGTGCCAATTGTTAGTGACTTTTCCGATGTATTTCCCGACGAATTGCCGGGACTTCCACCTCATCGACCGGTTGAATTCCAAATCGATCTTATTCCGGGAGCCGCACCCGTAGCACGTGCACCATATAGACTTGCTCCATCCGAGATGTAAGAATTGCAAAGTCAAATCCAAGAACTACTTGACCGTGGTTTTATCCAACCTAGCCATTCACCATGGGGTGCTCCGATTTTGTTCGTTAAGAAGAAAGACGGATCCCTACGAATGTGCATTGATTATCGTGAACTAAACAAATTGACGGTTAAGAACCGATATCCTCTTCTTCACATTGATGACCTCTTTGATTAACTATAAGGGTCTTGTGTATTCAAAAATCGATCTCCGTTCGGGTTATCATCAACTAAAGGTTAAGGGGGAAGATGTCTCCAAAACCGCTTTCCGGACTCGTTATGGTAGCTACAAATTTCTTGTAATGCCATTTGATCTAACTAACACTGCGGCAGTGTTCATGGACCTCATGAACTGCGTGTGCAAACCATACCTCGAAAAATTCGTTATTGTTTTCATAGATGACATTTTGGTCTATTCTAAAAGCGAAGAAGAGCACGAACAACAACTCCGACTTGTGCTTGAACTTTTGAGACAAGAATGACTCTATGCCAAATTCTCCAAGTGTGAATTTTGGTTGAAGGAAGTTCAATTTCTTGGTCATGTTGTGAGTGATCAAGGTATTAAAGTCGATCCATCAAAAATCGAAGCCATTAGTAAATGGAAGACTCCTACTACTCCTACTCACATTCGTCAATTCTTGGGTCTCGCCGGATACTACCGTAGATTCATCAAGGATTTCTCTTTGGTTGCTCGCCCTCTAACCGCATTAACTCACAAGGGAAGAAAATTCATTTGGGCAACCGAGCAAGAATCCGCGTTCTAAATCTTGAAGACAAAGCTAACCACCACTCCTATTTTGTCTCTTCCCGAAGGCAATGATGACTTTGTTGCATATTGCGATGCCTCGAAACATGGTTTTGGGTGTGTGTTGATGCAACGAACGAAAGTTATTGCTTATGCCTCTCGACAACTAAAAGTTCATGAACGGAACTACACGACACATGATCTCGAACTCGGAGCCGTTGTCTTTGCAATTAAAATGTGGAGACATTATCTTTATGGAACCAAGAGTACTATCTTCACCGATCACAAAAGCCTCCAACACATCTTCGATCAAAAGCAACTAAACATGAGACAACGACGGTGGATTGAAACCTTAAACGATTACGATTATGAGCTTCGTTACCATCCCGGTAAGGCCAACGTAGTGGCCGATGCCTTAAGTCGAAAGGAAAGGATGGTGCCTCTCCGTGTCCGAGCCTTAAACATCACCATTCACACTAACCTCCATAGTCAAATTCGTGTAGCCCAAGATGAGGCTCTTAAGGACGAAAACATTTCACACGAACTTTTAAACATTCTCGTCTCCTGATTCGAAGTTAAGGAGACCGGACTCCGATATTTTGCCGGAAGGATTTGGGTGCCTAATTATGGGGATTTGCGAAACCTTATTCTAGATGAAGCCCACAAGTCACGATACTCGATTCACCCCGGTGCCAATAAGATGTACCACGACCTTAAAGAACAAAATTGGTGGCCGAACATTAAAAGGGACGTTGCTAGTTATGTTGCAAGGTGTTTGACTTGTTCCAAAGTCAAAGCCGAACAACAAAGGCCATCCGGGTTACTTCAACAACCCGAAATCCCGCAATGGACGTGGGAAAGAATAACGATGGACTTCATCACCAAGCTACCAAAAATGACGGGCGGTTATGATACCATTTGGGTTATTGTTGACCGTCTCACCAAATTCGCCCATTTACTAGCCATGAAAGAAACGGACAAAATGGAAAAACTTGCACAACTTTACATCAGGGAGATCGTAGCCCGTCACGGTGTACCTTTATCGATTATTTCTGACCGAGATGACCGTTTTGTTTCTAGATTTTGGCGTACCTTACAAGAAGCGTTGGGAACACGTTTAGACATGAGCACCGCATTTCATGACCCGTCCTAATCCATCTGGACGAATACATTACAATTGGTTACATCGCGATGTACTTGACCTCTATATGATACATTTTACAAATATTGCATTCGTTTTTAAAAGACAAACTTTCATTTCATCGAAAATTGATGGCATGCATACCATTTCATAATATATCCAACTATAATTGACTTAATAATAATCTTGATGAACTCAACGACTCGAATGCAACGTTTTTTGAAATATGTCATTAATGACTCCAAGTAATATCTCTAAAATGAGCAAATGCACAGCGAAAGATTTCTTTCATACCTGAGAATAAACATACTTTAAAGTGTCAACCAAAAGATTGGTGAGTTCATTAGTTTAACATAAAAAATCATTTCCATCATTTTAATAGACCACAAGATTTTCATTTTCAGTTCTCATAAATATACGTCCCATGCATAGAGACAAAAATATCATTCATATGGATTGAACACCTTGTAATCGACCTTAACAAGATGCATATAGAATATCCCCTATCATTCCGGGACTCCCTTCGGACATGATAAATTCAAAGTACTAAAGCATCCGGTACTTTGGATGGGGCTTGTTGGGCCCAATAGATATATCTTTAGGATTCGCGTCAATTAGGGTGTCTGTTCCCTAATTCTTAGATTACCAGACTAAAAAGGGGCATATTCGGTTTAATAATCCAGTAATAGAATATAGTTTCATTTACTTGTGTCTATTTCGTAAAACAGTTATAAAAGCAGCGCATGTATTCTCAGTCCCAAAAATATATATTGCAAAAGCATTTAAAAAGGGAGCAAATGAAACTCACAATACGATATTTTGTAGTAAAAATATGCATACGATGATACTGAACAACGCAGGGTTGGCCTCGGATTCAAAAACCCTATAACATGTATATATATTAACACACATAATTGTAATCGAACAAATTTGTATATATAAGAATTTCTTAGTTATATCATTTTTATATTAGTAACCCATATGCTTCATATATTTATTTTATATATTTAAAATAGATAAAATATTAATTTTATTATGTTATATGTATTTAATACATTTTTGTATGTATATGTATATATATCTTTTGTTTGTTAAAATTATATTAATACTAAAATAATATTAGAAATGATGAAATAATAATAATGATAATAGAGTTAAAAATGATACTTTTAATATTAATGATAAAATGATTACTTTAATAAAATAATACTTTTAATATAAATGATAATTTTAATAATAATGTATACTAATAATAATAATTTTAGAAATACTGATTTTACTAATAATAATAATGATACTAATATTTATTTTTAATAGTTATAATGATAATAATACTACTAATAATAATACTCATACTTATGATAATAATAATAATAATGAAAACTATAATAAAATTTATAATCTTAATAATCCTATTAATACTAATGATAATAATAATAATAACCAAAATTTTAATATTTTGTGTTAGTTAAATAATAATAATAATAATAATAATAATAATAATAATAATAATAATAATAATAATAATAATAATAATAATAATAATAATAATAATAATAATAATAATAAATATCCCCAAACAGCCCACTAACTGATCTAGTTTTGCCTGGTTACGTGGGCCGATTTCTCTCGACCAGGACCAAGACCAAGTGCCCTCGTACACACGCTGATTAAGGAAACAATCGGGATCTTTGTCTAAATGCATAAGTCGGCCATAATTAGAAGAAAGGGGACCGTCTCCTCGCCAATTATCCTTCCATAAACGAATAGAATCTTCGTTACCCACTTTTACTTTGAGAACATTAGCCGGAATCGAGCCATCCGATCAAAGCTTAGCGAACACTTTTATAATTGTGGCCCATATATACCGAACACGATGATACTAACTTAGCTACAGGATGCCACGCGCCGGCTATTCGTGGTACTGTGAAAGATGTAACATCCCGCCTTTTTCCGTTTAATTTCCGTTTAACTATTTTTAAAGTCCGTTAAATATTAATAACATCTCCCGTTGATACGTGTTCTAAATTATCTAGTTTAGGTAATTCACGCACCCGATTCAAACTTGAGGGATCAATGTTGCCAAATGACCAAAGTTTTGACTAGGTCAAAGTGGTCAACACCCACCTCCTCCATTCATTATCCTTTCCATTTTCCATTTTTCTAAATACTTTCAACATATTCTCTCAAACACCAATTCAAAGATTCATCATCCATTTTCAATCTAACAATCAAACATCAAAACAAATTACATTTTTGGAATCCTTACATCTTCCTCTTCGAATCCATACCGATTACTTTTTATTTGGGTAACTTTCTAAAATCACTAGATTTTGTGTTCTTGATGATTTTTACTTATAAGAGTGTTAATTAGTGTCTATGGCTCAAGTCTAACATGAATATATGATTTATATGTTCGATCTCGTTATTTTAAGCAACTAGCATGAACTTGAATTTTGGTGTGTTTGATTTGGAGATTTGGTTGCTTAAATGTTGTTAGATGTTAAAAGTTCATGTATTAAATGTGTTACTAGCATCATTAGCTTCAATTTGATGTGTAGGTTGATTTAGAAAAGCTTCATTTGCAAACTAGTTGAATTCATGATTTTGGTTAGGGTTTGATGAACTTTAAAAATAAACTTTTGATGCATTGAATGCTATGAAATGTTTCTTGTAAGTCTTTAATAGTGTTGTATGTGTAATTACCTACGAAATGGCGTATTATATGTGTGTATTAAGTTCCCGAATCATCTTATGCAATTTATGAACTTGAAACTTTGAAAATGGACTTTTAATGATCACTTGGCGAGAATTCGGTTATTGTAAACGATGTTTTTGATTGATGAAATGTGTTTAGTTGTATTCCTCATTAAATTACCTTTCCAACAATATAAGATATGTGTTTTGAATGTTTACGGTTCATAAATTGTGTTTGTTTGAAGTTTGGTTCGAGTTGAACACTTGAAAACAGCCCAAAATTTTTGTCAGGCATACGGAGCGGCGCTCCGATTGCCTGAGCGGAGCGCCGAATTCCTACAAAATGGCACCAAGGCTTTGCCTTGAAATGGAGCGGCGCGCCACTTGTCTGAGCGGAGCGCCATTTGCCTGTTGTCCAAAAAGTCTCATTTACGTTTAGTTCTAACTATGCTACGCACCTCCAATTAACATGAAACTTGGCCAACATGCTTATATACGATTTCTCATCATGGAAAAATTGTCGGATACCCGACCCCGTTGACTTTGACTTTGACCAAGTTTGACTTTTAGTCAAACTTAACCAAACACTTATGCAATCGTTCTAACATGCTTTTATACTTGTATCTTGCATGAAACTTGACAACGTGATTCACATGCTACATAATTGAGTCGTAACGAGCCATAGGACTAATTGAACAACTTTGACCAACCGTGTTTACCGTTATTGATACAACCTACTTGTTTAGGTCGAGACTAGCATCCGTTCTTACACACGTTTACTTGTGAAGTGCTTTTACACTCTTACACTCAAGGTGAGATCATAGTCCCACTTTTACTCTTTTGAACTCACTTTTGGGATGAGAAAACATAAACATTTCTTTTTACTAAGTGAACACAAGTACATGAAAACAAACATTCTACATACGAGTTTGAACAAAAATCCTCAATTCGATTATCATTAGTTACACTTGCCGGGTGTATGCGAGAACTTATGTTATATGGCCATATGGGTTTGACAAACCCTCATTCGAACGGTTCGCTACCGTTACATCGGATGAAATGTATTTTCGAGAAACAGTGTATGTTCTAACACTATTGTGATGGGGTTCTATGGAAGGAAAGTTAAGCCTTGATAATTGGGTGCTCGTGAATATTAACTTTTAGAATGTATTACTATTATTTCAATGTTACAAATCTTGTGGTTCAACTTATTTTACTTACTCAATTACTTACTTAAACCTATGATTTCACCAACGTTTTCGTTGACAGATTTCTATGTTTTTCTCAGGTCCTTGAACGATATGTGATACATGCTTCCGCTCATTATTTTAATACTTGCAATGGATGTCGAGTATATATGCATACATGGAGCGTCTTTTGACTTTATTTAAAATTGTGTCGCATAGGTTTCAATTATACTTATAACTTAGTAACGTAACTTTTGGTTGAACAATTCTTGTAAACTTTGAAACACTCTTACATTTGAAATGAATGCGACATATCTTTGGTCAAACGTTATTTTTAAAGACTTATGACCACGTAACGGGACCTAAGTAGTCGGCGCCGTCAATGACGATTTTGTCGGGTCGCTACAAAAGACGGTGACATGTTAGGGTTTCTTTCTTGTGATTATCACTTTCTATTGCGTGATGATAACATTACCGATCGAAGATGTTTACATGTTAGGGCTTGAATCTGAAAAGTTAGGGTTTCATGTAATCTATCACATAGATCTGTTGTGTTTTGATTTTTGGAGATGAAATTTGAATTTCTATAAGTTTCGTATGTTAATTTTACATGGGTTTTTTCATCGCATCTATTTTGCTCTCTCTTTCTGCTTTGCGAATTCCAGTGGATTATGCTTACAAATTTTGTTTGTTGTGAGATTTCGATACTGCAGTTGTAATTATTGTTCTTTTTGCTTCGTTTTATCATTAAAATTTTGTTTATTACACGATTGTTGAATGTTTTTTTTATTATTATTACAGTTGAAGATTTCTTATTCTGTTAGTTTCTTACTGGAAAAAGTTACAAGTTGGTTTGTGGAGTTTGCTTTCAGGTATGTTGTTGTCCTACGTTTTATTTTTAAGTTATTGAGTATTTTGGTTTTTATTGATTGTGGATGTTGTTGTAGTTTTATTTGTTGCTGGTATTGTGTTTATTATAGTTATTTGTGTATTTTTTCCTATCGGTTTCTAATTTGTTTTACAGCTATTGATTATGGTTATAGTTTTTGGTTTGTGTATTTTTTCTATTGGTTTCTAATGAAAACCATAATAAGGTATTCTTTTGATTTGTGACAATTCTCGTAGTAAAATTACAGTTTAAATAATTAGAGGTTGTTTTGATGACTATTTGGGCATTTGACCCGTTTGGGCTAAATGGTGTCAAGCAGGGTGATTGCAACATGTTCATTCTATCGAGTTATGTAAGTTCTCAAGCTTTGATGTTTTATAAATGAGTGTTTATCATGTTTCGATTAAAAAGGAACTTTTTGACCCGTTTGGATATAAAGGCTAATGTAGTAATGTGTAGTTTATGACCCATTTATTAATTTTCACTGTTAATATCCAATGAATGGCAATCACCTTTCTTTGTATGGATGTTATTTGAATGGGAATTTGTTCATTCAATTGACTGTTATTTTTCGAGATCAGTTATTTTATGGTTTATTTAGCATCCAGAACAACCATGCTTTTAGTTCAAAACATTCACATTCTAATAACATTACCAAAATATAACATTCATGTTCACAGATGAGGCGCAACAAGAACAACCGAAAAGGAATATTTAGGAGGATGATTATATAAAGGAGTTGATTGAAAAGCATGGCTTAACGAAATGGTCACTAATTGTAAACCATTTGTCTGGGCGAATTGTCAATCAATGATGGGAGAGGTAATAACCACTCTTACTCTACTAATATGCTTGCATTCTTATATTTTATTAAGTGAAGTTGTATCTTTTTTTTTTTTTTTTTTTTTTTTTTTTCTATTTTACTTCTATGATGTAAATTATGTAAGTTATAAGTAGTTCTAATATAGTAGAGCATTATCCATTTGTATTCTATTTGAGTTTGATATACGCCGATATGAAATTTGAATACATGTAGACATCGTTATTTTAACTTGATCATTTACCAAATTTACTAGAATATTGACTTTATAATCCTTAACCAACTGAAGAGTATTGGACCAAATTGTTTTATAAGTGATATCAAAAGTTGATGTTGATAAGTTTATGTAAATTTTCAATAATGAAACTTGGTACACATGGTCTGATGTCAATTAACTGCAACTTATCTATGTTTATATGTTGATCAAGTGTTTGATAGATGAAGCTTTTTTAATAATTATGTAAGTTTAAAGACATATGGTTTGGCAAATGAAATTCTAACTATGGACCCTTAGAGTCAGTAAGCCATGGACTGATGAAGCTTATATTGATAATTACTATTATTTATTTGTTGTAGTAATGTGTCTCATGCTTTCAAAGCTATGTCAAATAGTTAATTTTAGAAAGCAAATTAAATTCATTTAAGTGAAGTTTTATCTTTCGACTGGCCGATTGCATAATATTATACTGAGAGTCAAATGTGGGTTGGATTGCGTTAATCCACATAAACATTCTTGCTAATTTTTTAGATTTTGCTTATGCGCTTTATTATAATGCCAATATATTTGAAAAATAAAACCTGAAATAAACTACCTGACTTTTTTTTTTTCAGGCAGTCATAGATAGATCTAGGTGCAGTTTGGCTAAAATGATAACGGCTCAAGATGGGTTGCTTTCTGGCAGGTTAGCAGAAACTCTGCCTGGAACATGATGATTGCTTCATTGTAACGAATCAACTGATCAAGGATCATTATTATCCTACCAGAAGATGTCATCTATGTAATGCAAGTATTAGTTATAAGACATGGTTCCGAAATTTGAGTGAGCAAAAGCCATAGTAGCATAGTTATAAGAAAAGGTTTATGTTTTTGGAACACTATAAACTTGTAACCTTTTGTAAATCGAACAACATACAACGACGACCTATTGTAACCGCAAACAAATATGCGAACAAGAAACATTCGAGAGCAAGCAACGAAGCGCGCACACCTTTCTCTAGTTTATATTAAGAGTCGAATATGAGCATGAGCAACGTGTATATTTGACATTAAAATTAAAAGGGCTTATTGTAGTATGTATGTAACTCTTTATTTTTTAAAGATCATAATCCAAAATGGTGTATAATTAATGAATTCTTTTTAATGTTATATATATATATATATATATATATATATATATATATATATATATATATATATATATATATATATATATATATATTATACAATATTTTAATATACAAAAACATGTATGTTACTCATCGAATATGGCCCATAAAATTAACAGCTCATAAAAGAACGATCATGTTCGTACATTGGCATTTTTTTTGTTATGTGTCAATTGATTTAATAAAATGAAGAATAGTTTAATCATGTGTATGTATTATGATTTTGTTGGACATACATACGAATCTTTAACTACAAAAAATAAGCAAAATCAAAGACGGAAGAGTCAACACAACGAATCAAAGTTTAATCAATATTATTATATAAACGTCGAGATTACACGATTGATTTAAACAAAGAAACATTGGTTACATGATTTCCACTGCCTCTGGATCATCGAAAACGACTCACTGGGTTAGAGTTGACGCACAACTCTTAAACCCTAAAGAAATAAAGAAACGCATGAACTGTATTTCTAGGCTTGCACTAATTATTCGCCGAATAGGCCTCAGTCGTACGAACAAGCCTATGGTCATTCTCACGAATGGGCCTATGGTCATTCGCACGAACGGCCCAATAGTCACAGAGCTCCTGTAACTGATCAGTTTCATCGTTTATTACTTTCTTAATAACATAATGACAAATGTTCCTAATCTATTAGTCCAGTAACGACCACACAAAATATGCATCAACAAATTACATGTTTAGTTTAGTGCATAATACATGAAGGATTCTGCCTTAGTTAATAGTATACCAATAATAGTGAGATAAGTTGCAAGTGATTATAACAATGGTGCTTAATATCATTTTGCAACCTCCAGTATCACGAAATAATGACTCAATAAACTCTAAATACTTTGTGTTGATAAGAGTATTTCATATTAAGTGATGAATATACAAGTGTATATATATGAGTAATCAATCGTTAATGAAATGTCCCGTTCATATTGATTATAAACGTTCCATATTAATGGATTTCGTTGCGAGGTTTTGACCTCTATATGAGACGTTTTTCAAAGATTGCATTCGTTTTTAAAACAAACCATAACCTTTATTTTATCGACAAGGTTAAAAGGACATCACCTAGATTATCCAGAAATGATAATCTAAAAATATCACACTTACACACTACCAATACATATTAGTTTACAATATTAATATGTTACAATAAAGTAAATCTCGAATACAGTTTTAAACAATATTATACAAGCATGCTGACACCAAATCTTGTCCTTATTTTAGCATGCAACAGCGGAAGCTCTTAATAATCACCTGAGAATAAACATGCTTTAAACGTCAACAAAAATGTTGGTGAGTTATAGGTTTAACCTATATATTTACCAAATCGTAATAATAGACCACAAGATTTCATATTTTAATATACATCCCGTACATAGAGATAAAAATCATTCATATGGTGAACACCTGGTAACCTACATTAACAAGATACATATAAGAATATCCCCTATCATTCCGGGAAATCCTTCGGACATGATAAAAATGAATTCGAAGTACTAAAGCATCCGGTACTTTGGATGGGGTTCGTTAGGCCCAATAGATCTATCTTTAGGATTCGCGTCAATTAGTAGATCGGTTTACTAATTCTTAGGCTACCAAGCAAAAGGGGCATATTCGGCTTCGATCATTCACCCATATAATGTAGTTTCATTTACTTGTGTCTATTTCGTAAAACATTTATAAAATTTTATGTATTCTCATCCCAAAATATTAGATTTTAAAAGTGGGACTATAACTCACTTTCACAGATTTTTACTTCGTCGGGAAGTAAGACTTGGCCACTGGTCGATTCACGAACCTATAACAAATATGTACATATATATCAAAGTATGTTCAAAATATATTTACAACATTTTTAATACGTTTTAATGTTTTAAGTTTATTAAGTCAGATGTCCTCGTTAGTAACCTACAACTAGTTGTCCACAGTTAGATGTACAGAAATAAAGCAATATATATTATCTCGAATCAATCCACGACCTCGTGTATACAAACCTCAGGCTAGATCACAACTCAAAGTATATATAATATTTTGGAATCAACCTCAACCCTGTATAGCTAACTCCAACATTACTGCATATAGAGTGTCTATGATTGTTCCGAAATATATATATAGATGGGTCGATATGATATGTCAAAACATTGTATTCGTGTCTATGGTATCCCAAGATTACATAATATATTAGAATACATGTATAATACAATATGAGTTAGCTAGGATATGATTAATATAGATTTGTTACCAATTTTCACGTAGCTACAACAAGAAAAATTATCCAATCTTGTTTTACCCATAACTTCTTCGTTTTAAATCCATTTTGAGTGATTCAAGTTGCTATGGTTTCATATTGAACTTAAGTTTATGAATATAAACAGAAAAAATATAAGTTTATAGTCGGAAATACAGGTAACAAGTCATTTTTATAAAGGTAGTCATTTTAGTCGAAAGAACGACGTCTAGATGACCATTTTGGAAAACATACTTCCACTATGAGTTTAACCATGATTTTTGGATATAGTTTCATGTTCATAAGAAAAATTATTTTCCCAGAAGAACAACTTTTAAATCAAAGTTTATCATAGTTTTTAATTAACTAACCCAAAACAACCCGCGGTGTTACTACGACGACGTATATTCGATTTTACGGTGTTTTTCGTGTTTTTAGGTTTTAAATCATTAAGTTAGCATATCATATAGATATAGAACATGTATCTAGTCGATTTTAAAAGTCAAGTTAGAAGGATTAACTTTTGTTTGCGAACAAGTTTAGAATTAACTAAACTATGTTCTAGTGATTACAAGTTTAAACCTTCGAATAAGGTAGTTTTATATATACGAATCGAATGATGTTATGAACATCATTACTACCTCAAGTTTTGTGGATAAACCTACTGGAAATGAGAAAAATAGATCTAGCTTCAAAGGATCCTTGGATGGCTTGAAAGTTCTTGAAGCAAAATCATGACACGAAAACAAGTTCAAGTAAGATTTCCACTCGAAATAAGATTGTTAAAGTTAAAGAAATTGAATCAAAGTTTGAATATGAGTATTACCTTATATTAGAAAGATATCTTACTATAAATAAGAAAGATTTCTTGAGGTTGGATGATCACTCAAAGTGGATTTGCAAGATTGGAAGTAAGCTAGCAAACTTGGAAGTGTTGTTGGTGTGTTCTTAAGTAGTTGTTTTATAACTTGATTTATGTATGAATTTATGAACTAGATTGAGCTAGATTTTGTTGAAGATGATGAAGAACACTTAGAACAAAGGAAGAACACTTGAGAGAGAGTAATTTGATTCAAGAAAATTGCAAAGTGAATGTGTTTGTGAGCTCTCCATGTCACGTGAATGTGTAGTGTCAATATAGGCTCCATTAGTTTGTAATTTTGTGAGATATTTAATGCTAGATGTTAAATGATGGTTCCCACATGGTTAGGTGACTTACATGGACTGCTAAGAGCTGATCATTGGAGTGTATATACCAATAGTAAATACATTTAGAAGCTAGGTATTGTACGAGTACGAATACGGGTGCATACGAGTAGAATTATTGATGAAAATGAATGAGGATGTAATTGTAAGCATTTTTGTTAAGTAGAAGTACTTTGATAAGTGTCTTGAAGTCTTTCAAAAGTGTATGAGTACATATTAAAACACTACATGTATATACATTTTAACTGAGTCGTTAAGTCATCGTTAGTCGTTACATGTAAGTGTTGTTTTGAAACCTTTAAGTTAACGATCTTGTTAAATGTTGTTAACCCATTGTTTATTATATCAAATGAGATGTTAAATTATTATATTATCATGATAATATGATGTATTAATATATCTTAATATGATATATATACATTTAAATGTCGTTACAAAGATAATCGTTACATATATGTCTCGTTTCGAAACCCTTAAGTTAGTAGTCTTGTTTTTACATATGTAGTTCATTATTAATATACTTAATGAGATACATACTCATAATAATATCATGTTAACTATATATATATCCATATATATGTCATCATATAGTTTTTTTACATGTTTGTAACGTTCGTGAATCACCGGTCAACTTGGGTGGTCAATTGTCTATATGAAACCTATTTCAATTAATCACGTCTTAACAAGTTTGATTGCTTAACATGTTGGAAACACTTATTTATGTAAATAACAATTTCATTATATATATATAAACATGAAAAAGTTCGGGTCACTACAGTACCTACCCGTTAAATAAATTTCGTCCCGAAATTTTAAGCAGTTGGAGGTGTTGATGTATCTTCTGAAAATAAGTGCGGGTATTTCTTATTCATCTTATCTTCTCGTTCCCATGTGAACTCGGGTCCTCTACGAGCATTCCATCGAACCTTAACAATTGGTATTTTGTTTTGCTTAAGTCTTTTAACCTCACGATCCATTATTTCGACGGGTTCTTCGATGAATTGAAGTTTTTCATTGATTTGGATTTCGTCTAACGGAATAGTGAGATCTTCTTTAGCAAAACATTTCTTCAAATTCGAGACATGGAAAGTGTTATGTATATCCGCGAGTTGTTGAGGTAACTCAAGTCGGTAAGCTACTGGTCCGACACGATCAATAATCTTGAATGGTCCAATATACCTTGGATTTAATTTCCCTCGTTTACCAAATCGAACAACGCCTTTCCAAGGTGCAACTTTAAGCATGACCATCTCTCCAATTTCAAATTCTATATCTTTTCTTTTAATGTCAGCGTAGCTCTTTTATCGACTTTGGGCGGTTTTCAACCGTTGTTGAATTTGGATGATCTTCTCGGTAGTTTCTTGAATTATCTCCGGACCCGTAATCTGTCTATCCCCCACTTCACTCCAACAAATTGGAGACCTGCACTTTCTACCATAAAGTGCTTCAAACGGCGCCATCTCAATGCTTGAATGGTAGCTGTTGTTGTAGAAAAATTCTGCTAACGGTAGGTGTCGATCCCAACTGTTTCCGAAATCAATAACAAATGCTCGTAGCATGTCTTCAAGCGTTTGTATCGTCCTTTCACTCTGCCCATCAGTTTGTGGATGATAGGCAGTACTCATGTCTAGACGAGTTCCTAATGCTTGCTGTAATGTCTGCCAGAATCTTGAAATAAATCTGCCATCCCTATCAGCAATGTTGTAAAAGTCGGCCGACTTGGCCGACGCGTCGGCCGATGCGTCATTTTTTTGGGTTCTCCGTCCCGTTTTTTTTGAAAACGACTCAAAAGACGGTCATGCTAACTTCTCCATCTTGTCATCTTCTCTTATCGGCAGGAAGTGTGCTGATTTGGTGAGACGGTCAACTATTACCCAAATAGTATCAAAACCACTTGCAGTCCTTGGCAATTTAGTGATGAAATCCATGGTAATGTTTTCCCATTTCCATTCCGGGATTTCGGGTTGTTGAAGTAGACCTGATGGTTTCTGATTCTCCGCTTTGACCTTAGAACACGTCAAACATTCTCCTACGTATTTAGCAACATCGGCTTTCATACCCAGCCACCAAAAATGTTTCTTGAGATCCTTGTACATCTTTTCCGTTCCAGGATGTATTGAGTATCTGGTTTTATGAGCTTCTCTAAGTACCATCTTTCTCATATCTCCAAATTTTGGTACCCAAATTCTTTCAGCCCTATACCGGGTTCCGTCTTCCCGAATATTAAGATGCTTCTCCGATCCTTTGGGTATTTCATTCTTTAAATTTACCTCTTTTAAAACTCCTCGTTGCGCCTCCTTTATTTGAGTAGTAAGGTTATTGTGAATCATTATATTCATAGCATTTACTAGAATGAGTTCTCTGTCCTTTCTGCTCAAGGCGTCGGCTACCACATTTGCCTTTCCCGGGTGATAACGAATCTCAAAGTCGTAATCATTCAACAATTCAATCCACCTGCGCTGCCTCATGTTCAGTTGTTTCTGATTAAATATGTGTTGAAGACTTTTGTGGTCGGTATATATAATACTTTTGACACCATATATGTAGTGCCTCCAAGTCTTTAATGCAAAAACAACCGCGCCTAATTCCAAATCATGCGTCGTATAATTCTGCTCATGAATCTTCAATTGTCTAGACGCATAAGCAATTACCTTCGTTCGTTGCATTAATACACAACCGAGACCTTGCTTTGACAATATATCACAAAATCATCATTCCCTTCAGGTAATGACAATATAGGTGCCGTAGTTAACTTTTTCTTTAACAATTGAAACGCTTTCTCTTGTTCATCCTTCCATTCAAATTTCCTCCCTTTATGCGTTAATGCAGTCTAGGGTTTTGCTATTCTAGAAAAATCTTGGATGAACCTTCTGTAGTAACCAGCTAGTCCTAAAAATTGGCGTATATGCTTCAGAGTTTTTGGGGTTTCCCACTTTTCAACGATCTCAATCTTTGCTGGATCCACCTGAATACCTTCTTTGTTCACTATGTGACCGAGGAATTGAACTTCTTCCAACCAAACTGCACACTTTGAAAACTTAGCGTACAGTTTTTCTTTTCTCAGCAACTCTAGCACTTTTCTCAAATGTTCTTCGTGCTCTTGATCATTCTTCGAGTAAATAAGTATGTCATCGATGAAAAAAATGACAAACTTGTCAAGATATGGCCCACACACTCGGTTCATGAGGTCCATGAACACAGCTGGTGCGTTAGTCAATCCAAACGGCATAACCATAAACTCGTAATGACCGTAACGCGTCCTAAAAGCAGTCTTTGGAATATCATCCTCCTTCACCCGCATTTGATGATACCCAGAACGTAAATCAATCTTCGAATAAACCGAGGAGCCTTGTAGTTGATCAAATAAGTCGTCGATTCTTGGTAATGGGTAACGGTTCTTGATGGTAAGTTTGTTCAACTCTCAGTAGTCGATACACAACCTGAATGTACCATCTTTCTTCTTAACAAACAGAACAGGAGCTCCCCATGGTGATGTACTTGGTCGAATGAAACCACGCTCTAAAAGTTCCTGTAATTGACTTTGTAATTCTTTCATTTCACTGGGTGCGAGTCTGTATGGAGCACGAGCTATTGGTGCAGCTCCTGGTACAAGGTCTATTTGAAATTCAATGGATCGATGTGGGGGTAATCCCGGTAATTCTTTCGGAAATACATCGGGAAATTTTTTTACGACGGGAACATCGCTGATGTTCTTTTCTTCAGGTTTAACTTCTTCGATGTGTGCTAGAATGATGTAACAACCTTTTCTTATTAGTTTTTGCGCCTTCAAACTACTAATAAGATTTAACTTCGCGTTGTTCTTTTTTCCGTACACCATTAAAAGTTTTCCTTTTTCACGCATAATGCGAATCGCATTTTTGTAACAAACGACCTCTGCTCTTACCTTCTTCAACCAGTCGATGCCAATTATTACATCAAAACTCCCTAACTCAACTAGTATTAATTCAATTTTAAACGTTTCAACCCCCAGTTTAATTTCTCTCTCCCGACATATATTATCTGCTGAAATTAATTTATCATTTGCTAATTCGAGTAAAAATTTACTATCCAGAGGTGTCAATGGGCAACTTAATTTAGCACAAAAATCTCTACTCATATAGCTTATATCCGCACCCGAATCAAATAAAACATAAGCAGATGTATTGTCAATAAGAAACGTACCCGTAACAAGCTTCGGGTCTTCCTGCGCTTCTGCCGCATTAATATTGAAAACTCTTCCGCGACCTTGCCCATTAGTATTCCCTTGGTTTGGGCAATTTCTAATAATGTGGCATGGTTTTCCACATTTATAACAAACAGCATTGGTATTATTTGCTCCGACACTATTCGTTCATTACTTGTTCTGACACTATTTGTTCCTTTAGTTCTGTAAAACCTTGGTCCGTAGAACTCACACTTTGTCACGCTATGACCATTTATTTTACACCGGTTGCAAAATGTCGTGCAAAACCCCGGGTAATTTTCTTCACACCTATGACATGGCTGATTTTGGTTTTTGTTGCCGTTGTTTTTATTGAGGTTGTTGTTGGGATTGTTATTGTTTTTGAAACAGTTGTTGTTGTTGGGACGTTTGTTGTAGTTATTGTTAGGATTGCAGTTATTGTTGCGATTGTTGTTGCGGTTGTTGGGATAGTTGTTGCGATTGTGGTTGTAATTGTTATTGTTGTTGTACTGGTGATTCTTGTCACCGTTTTCCTCCCACTTCCTCTTGAGTTGTTTCGTGTTGGCTTCTTCGGCTGCCTGCTCTTTAATTCTTCCCTCAATCTGATTTATGAGTTTATGAGCCATTCGACTTGCCTTTTGTATGGAAGCGGGCTCGTGTGAACTCACATCTTCTTGGATCCTTACTGGTAACCATTTTATAAACGCGTCGATCTTCTCTTCTTCATCTTCGAACGTTCCCGAACACAATAGGCACAACTCTGTGAATCGTCGTTCATATGTGGTCATGTCGAACCCTTGTGTTCGTAACTCTCTAAGCTCTACCTTGAGCTTATTGACTTCATTTCTAGGACGGTACTGCTCGTTCATCAATTTCTTGAATGCCGACCACGGTAGTGAATAAGCAGCATTTTGTCCTACCTGTTCAAGATAGATGTTCCACCACGTTAACGCAGTACCCGTGAAGGTATGCGTAGCATACTTAACTTTGTCCTCTTCAGTATACTTACTTATGGCAAACACCGATTCGACCTTCTCGGTCCACCGTTTCAATATAATTGGTCCTTCGGTTCCATCAAATTCCAAAGGTTTGCAGGCAGTGAATTCTTTGTAGGAGCATTCTACACGATTTCTTGTGAAATTAGTTCCACTGCTAGATCTAGAGTTATTGTTATTTTGCATTGCAGCCTGTACTGCGGCTATGTTTGCTGCAAGGAAAACACGAAAGTCTTCCTCGCTCATGTTCAAATTCTGACGAGTAGCCGGTGCCATTTCCTTCAAAAATAGCAAAAAGAATTGAGTTAATCATATAGAATTTAAGAGTAGTCAATAGTATTTCGTAGCATTATATGAACTTATTTATAAAAGCTTTTTCTTCATATTAGCATTTTATAGTTTTAATTCGGGTAGTACCTACCCGTTAAGTTCATACTTACTAGCTACTATACAACTCAACTACTACGCTTCTATTTGAAAAACTTATTACAATAATATTTCGCGTTCAAACTTTATACAAAATATTACAAACTTACAATACCGCTATTATACATATAGGATGAAATATAGCACATAATAACTTTGCTACCCGGCAGCTATAAAGGCAATTCTAGTTAATACGCAAGTTGTTCAGCAAAAGAAATAAAGACACGTAATTCATAAGTTCAGAAATAAGTCATGCATTCTGGTTTTACTAAGACGACTTCCCATCCTTGGTCTTGTGGAAAGTAACCGTTATGACCATTGGCTAGGCAGCATGTTGTAATGTCGTCAAAAGGACGAGGGTTTCGTAATGTCCAACAGCCCTGTAATAATCTAAAACCCTTGTTTCTCACCCCAACTACTGAATCCGTCACTTGTGGGAAGGTTTTATTTAAAAGTTGTAACCCGATGTTCTTTTTCTCACTTTGGTAAGAAGCGAACATCACTAACCCGTAAGTATAACATGCTTCTTTATGTTGCATGTTAGAAGCTCTTTCTAACTCACGAAATCCTATGTTGGGATATGTAGAGTCAAAATAGGTTCTTAACCCGTAGCGTAAAATTGCATTTGGGTTCCCCGCATTTAACGCTTTAAAGAAAACACGGCGTAACTTACGGTCTCCCCAATGTGATATATCCCACCTATCAAAGGAAAGCCTTTTATAAACTAAGGCATTTCTGGAAAGTCTTTCAAATGTCTGACAAGTTAATTTCGCCATAGCTAATTGTGCTGATGAATTTTGACCGACTCTAGACAAGATTTCTTCAATCATATCCTCTGGTAGGTCTTCTAAAATATTCGATTGTCTACCCTTAACGTCCATTTTGTTTTTATACTGTAAAATAGACAAGGATTAGATTCGTAAAAGATAATTAACAAACAATACAAGTAATTTTTACATAGAACATAAAAGTACAAGCACACTACAATATATATAATACACAACATGATTACAACCCTCTAATTTGAATCACTGGTTTCTTCTTCTTCGGACTTGGTTCGTTTTCCTAATTTCTTAGGGATATATGGTGTTCCTCTAATACGAGCTGTCGTTTTCCATAATGGTTTAGAAAAACCTGGTGGTTTAGAGGTTCCCGGGTTATTGTTACAATTTAGGAAATACGGATTTTTCCGATACATATAAAGTTCATCGGGGTTGGAAACAGGTTTCTCTATTTTTATACCTTTTCCCTTATTATTTTCTTTTGCTTTATTAAATTGGGTCGAGGTAATTTCTATAACATCATCGAAATCCTTATCGGGATCCGATTCATCGAAAAATTGGTAATCTTCCCAATAATTTGCTTCCTCGGCGAAAACACCATTGACCATTTTTAACTTTGGTCCGTTGGTTGAGGATTTTCTTTTATTTAATCGATTTACTGTAGGTATCAATATTTCTTCCTCCAGAACATCTTCTTCTTCCAGTTCCTCCTCTTCCGGTTCCTTTTTTTCTGGTTCCTCTTCTTCCGGTTCCTCCTCTTCCGGTTCCTCCTCTTCCGGTTCCTCTTCAGGAATTTGTGAATCTTCCCAAAGTATATTCGACTCTTCATTATTATTAGGTGAGTCGATGAGATTTGTACTAGTGGTAGACATCTATCACACAATATCAAACATATTAAGAGGTTAGTATATCACATAATAATTACATGTTAATAATATATAGTTTCCAACAAAAGTGTTAAGCAATCGTTTTTAAAGAAAACACGGTCGAAGTCCAGACTCACTAATGTATCCTAACAAACTCGATAAGATACACTAATGCCAATTTCTGGTTCTCTAAGACCAACGCTCGGATACCAACTGAAATGTCCCATTCATATTGATTATAAACGTTCCATATTAATTGATTTCGTTGCGAGGTTTTGACCTCTATATGAGACGTTTTTCAAAGACTGCATTCGTTTTTAAAACAAACCATAACCTTTATTTTATCGACAAGTTTAAAAGGACATCACCTAGATTATCCAGAAATGATAATCTAAAAATATCACACTTACACACTACCAATACATATTGGTTTACAATATTAATATGTTACAATAAAGTAAATCTCGAATGCAGTTTTAAACAATATTATACAAGCATGCTGACACCAAATCTTGTCCTTATTTTAGCATGCAACAGCGGAAGCTCTTAATAATCACCTGAGTATAAACATGCTTTAAACGTCAACAAAAATATTAGTAAGTTATAGGTTTAACCTATATATTTATCAAATCGTAATAATAGACCACAAGATTTCATATTTCAATATACATCCCATACATAGAGATAAAAATCATTCATATGGTGAATACCTGGTAACCGACATTAACAAGATGCATATAAGAATATCCCCTATCATTTCGGGAAATTCTTCGGACATGATAAAAACGAATTCGAAGTACTAAAGCATCTGGTACTTTAGATGGGGTTCGTTAGGCCCAATAGATCTATCTTTAGGATTCGCATCAATTAGTAGATCGGTTTACTAATTCTTAGGCTATGATATCGGCTAAAAAATCACGTTTTCACCCCGGTATTAAGGCCCAAAAACAAGAAAGATTCGAACTTTGTTGGCAAAATACCCACTTCATCATTTAGAATTGAAGAACAAGTAATTACGAAGACGGTGCAAAAAGAATCAAGAGAATCGGAGCTAAAACGAAGATTCTAGAGCGAAAACGGTGAAAGACAAGAAATCAAGTTACGATCCAGGGAATTCAGGCTGACCAGCAAGCCATACGGCCTGCCAGTATGGAAACGGCCTGCCAAACGGCCTGCCAGGCGTATTTAGCAATTTTCAAGTCTATTTAAAGGGTCTTTGTCATTCATTCCAACACACACTTCAATTCACTTCTTTCTCTCTCTTGTACAATACTAGTCATACTTTCAAGGCCTTCTCACCTCCGAGCGGGAAATTAAGTACCCGGAGGCGAACGCTGAAGATTGTATTAGGAGCGGTCTGGAGTCTTGAAGTTGTCACTTTTGTATTCGGAACTCGTTTAATCTACTGGTACTTCTATCCTTTATCATATATAATGTTTTATGATATTATTGCCATGATTAGCGAGTAGTTATCTTTAGTGTATGCTATGATGTAAATAGTTATAATGCCTAAATAATATTATGGTCTGTGTATGTTGTCGAAATGCTTTCCGATTATGCTTTAAACTCAATCGCTTTTCCAACTAATAGAACGTAGTTATAGGCTCTGTTATTGGGAAGTCGCGAACCCCGATTCAGAGTACACTATCTGTGTCACCCCTTGGTAAGAGAAGTCTATCAGATACAACTTAAGATCGACCGAGGCACACCGGTTGTAGTAAGTCTATCGAGCTTTGGATTCCGACTGAGGACTCTTTTGTAGTGAAACATCTGTCTAGGCCCCTAGTACATTGTCAGTCCTAGACCATGCTAGTGTAGTCACCAAGCATATAAACTTCGTACGTGCACGCTAAAGCACAGCGGTTGTTGTAAGCTGTACCTCTGCTAAGTAAGGCCATGGAACACGGTTAGTGTTGACCAGTACACTGCACCATAATGCAGTCTTAAGGAACTGTTTGTTTAGACACATAAAGGATTGGACCGTTAGGATAACCGAACGTGTTCATGGAAGTCAGACTTGACTTGGCCATGGTGTTCTTTATGGTTGAAATCTTTTAAGGGCCTAACTATATTTTACCAATCATTAATGAAAGCATTGAGGAACATCACGTCTCTCAGATATGGTATACCATGTATTCTATTATGATTAAGAAAGTTTAGACCATTTTGGAATGTTAATACGTCACCCAACCGAGTCGATCAATTGGATGAGCCGTCTGAACGTGTATGCCTGTAGTCAGACTGCACGGGCGTCGGGGGTAAGGGACGTTGCTGTCTATTCAGAATCTTCAAGCCTAACGCAGTACCCAGTGACATGTCTTATGACAGGGGCATTTAGGACCAGTGTAATGAATACAAGGCCTCTGCCTATTCATGAGCCAGCATTCCATAATCTCGGCAGAATAACTGATGAAGTCACAGTATGCACTTACTTTAGCCTTATCTGGATTAAAAATTTTATCGCATTTACTATCTTAAATTAGAAAATCCCAAAAATAAATATTCACTACTCCCTAACTATCTTAGGTTACAATATAGGTTCGATGTTACTGATATCTCAAAAATACGACTCTAGGTCATACTTCCCTTACTTATAAGGAGTAGTAAGATTTAGGCCCCGCTAAATATAAATTTAAAACAGTACCCTCTCCCACGAGTGGCTGATCCTGGTGAGCCGCGGCCTAACGACACCACGCAATTAAAATTGTCCGTTTTGGCCATATCAAGAGACCTACATAATTTTTGGCGCCGCTGCCGGGGAACTGGTATCAGGCAATACGGTTTTCAATCAAACTTATTCACAAGCATTTAGTAATGTCTAAGAAAGACAATTATACACGAACTTGGTTATTGGATTTTCCGAACAGTCGACAATTATATTGGGACCAAAAGGATCCTGCCTCTCCATAGTCGGCCTAGCCACTTGGTTTGTTGAATAGTTTGTGCGGAGCTTTGATAAGACCGAAATACCAGGGAATCAGTAGCCAGAACCAAAAACATATTCCACCATAGGATAGTTAGTTAATTAGATTAGATTACTTTAGATTACTCTAGTTTACCTTAGATTAGACCACCTTAGATTACCTTAGATTGCTTTAGATTAAATTAGATTACCTTAGAATTAGATTAGTTTAGTTTAGCTTATTATAATTTAGCTTATTTGCGAAAATTAAAAACAAAAAGGCATACCTAGTGTATGACCCAAACCCGATCTAGACCAGGGCCGTTGTTATTCGTACCTGATCCAGATCTAGAAAGGCGTTGTTTGATTTGGTAAACGGGGGAAACTAAATCCAAGGTACATTGGACCATTCAAGATTATAGATCGTGTCGGACCAATAGCTTACCAACTGGAGCTACCTCAACAACTCACGGCTGTACATAAAACTTTCCACGGTTCGAATTTGAAGAAATATTTTACTAAAGAAGATCTCACTATTCCGTTGGACGAAATCCAAATCAATGAAGAACTTCAATTCATTGAAGAACCCGTCGAAATAATGGATCGTGAGGTTAAGAGACTTAAGCAAAACAAGATACTGATTGTTAAGGTTCGATGGAATGCTCGTAGAGGACCCGAGTTCACCTGGGAGCGTGAAGATCAGATGAAGAAGAAATACCCGCATCTATTTCCAGAAGATTCGTCAACACCTTCAACAGCTTAAAATTTCAGGACGAAATTTATTTAACGGGTAGGTACTGTAGTGACCCGAACTTTTCCATGTTTATATATATTAATTGAGATTGATATTTACATGACTAAATGTTTCCAACGTGTTAAGCAATCAAACTTGTTAATATTTGATTAAATGAAATAAGTTTCATATAGACAATTGATCACCCAAGTTGACCGGCGATTCACGAACGTTACAAAATTGTAAAAACTACATGTTGTGGTATATATAGACATATATATATGGTTGACATGAGATTATGATGAGTAAGTACCTCACTAAGTATATTAACAATGTGTGATATACATAAGAAATGAGATTACTAAGTTAAGAAACTCGAAATGATATATATAACGATTATCGTTATGATAACGTCTACTAAATATATATGTATCATATTAAGATATTGATACACTATATTTAACATGATAAAATGATATTTAAATATATCATTAAGTGTGTTAACAATGAACTACATATGTAAAAACAAGACTACTAACTCAAGAATTACGAAACGAGACTTATATGTAACGATATTTTAATGTATATATCATATTAAGAGATATTCATACATCATAATATCATGATAATATAATAATTTAACATCTCATTTGATATAATAAACATTGAGTTAACAACATTAATTGAGATCGTTAACTTAAAGGTTTCAAAACAACACTTACATGTAACGACTAACGAAGAGTTAAAGACTCCATTAGAATGTATATACATGTTGTGTTTTGATATGTATTCTTACACTTTTGAGAGAATTCAAGACACATATCAAAGTACTTCTACTTAACAAAAATTCTTACAATTACATCCTCGTTCAGTTTCATCAACAATTCTACTCGTATGCACCCGTATTCGTACTCGTGCAATACACATCTTTTAGATGTATGTACTATTGGTATATACACTCCAATGATCAGCTCTTAGCAGCCCATGTGAGTCACCTAACACATGTGGGAACCATCATTTGGCAACTAGCATGAAATATCTCATAAAATTACAAAAATATTAGTAATCATTCATGACTTATTTACATGAAAACAAAATTACATATCCTTTATATCTAATCCATATACCAACGACCAAAAACACCTAAAAACACTTTCATTCTTCAATTTTATTCATCTACTTGATCTCTCTCAAGTTCTATCTTCAAGTTCTAAGTGTTCTTCATAAATTCCATAAGTATAGTTTCATAAAAATCAAGAATACTTCCAAGTTTGCAAGTCTACTTCCAAGCTTTCTAATCCATTCCAAGTAATCATCTAAGATCAAGGAACCTTTGTTATTTATAGTAGGTTATATTTCTAATTCAAGGTAATATTCATATTCAAACTTTGATTCAATTTCTACAACTACAACAATCTTATTTCGAGTGAAAATCTTACTTGAACTGTTTTCGTGTCATGATTCTGCTTCAAGAACTTTCAAGCCATCCAAGGATCCTTTGAAGCTAGATCTATTTTTCTCATTTCCAGTAGTTTTATCCAGAAAACTTTAGGTAGTAATGATGTTCATAACATCATTCGATTCATACATATAAAGCTATCTTATTCGAAGGTTTAAACTTGTAATCACTAGAACATAGTTTAGTTAATTCTAAACTTGTTCGCAAACAAAAGTTAATCCTTCTAACTTGACTTTTAAAATCAACTAAACACATGTTCTATATCTATATGATATGCTAACTTAATGATTTAAAACCTGGAAACACTATGAACACCATAAAATCGGATATACGCCGTCGTAGTGAAACCGGGGGCTGTTTTGGTTTGGATAATTAAAAACTATGATAAACTTTGATTTAAAAGTTTTCTTCTGGGAAAATGATTTTTCATATTAACATGAAACTATATCCAAAAATCTTGGTTAAACTCAAAGTGAAAGTATGTTTTTCAAAATGGTCATCAAGATGTCGTTCTTTCGACGAAAATGACTACCTCTTTAGTAATTGACATGTAACTTAAATTTCCGACTATAAACCTATACTTTTTCTGTTTGGATTCTTAAATTAGAGTTCAATATGAAACCATAGAAATTTGATTCGCTCAAAACGGATTTAAAATGAAGAAGTTATGGGTAAAACAAGATTGGATATTTTTGATCTTTTTAGCTACGGGAAATGTTTAACAAATCTATACAAATCATATCCTAGCTAACTTATATTGTATTATACATGTATTCTAATATATTATGTAATCTTGGGATACCATATACACGTATGCAAATGTTTTGACATATCATGTCGACCCATGTATATATATTATTTGGAACAACCATAGACACTCTATATGCAGTAATGTTGGAGTTAGCTATACAGGGTTGAGGTTGATTCCAAAAATATATATACTTTGAATTGTGATTTAGCCTGAGACGTGTATACACTGGGTCGTGGATTGATTCAAGATAATATATATCGATTTATTTCTGTACATCTAACTGTGGACAACTAGTTGTAGGTTACTAACGAGGACAGCTGACTTAATACACTCAAATCTTTAAAACATAATAAAAATGGTTGTAATTATATTTTGATCATACTTTGATATATATGTACATATTTGTATAGGTTCGTGGATCGATCCGTGGCCAAGTCTTATTTTCGAGGAAGGAAATATCTGTGAAAGTGAGTTATAGTCCCACTTTTAAAATCTAATATTTTTGGGATGAGAATACATGCAGGTTTTATAAATGATTTACAAAATAGACACAAGTACGTGAAACTACATTCTATGGTTGAATTATCGAAATCGAATATGCCCCTTTTTATTAAGTCTGGTAATCTAAGAATTAGGGAACAGACACCCTAATTGACGCGAATCCTAAAGATAGATCTATTGGGCCTAACAAACCCCATCCAAAGTACCAGATGCTTTAGTACTTCGAAATTTATATCATATTCGAAGGGTGTCCCGGAATGATGGGGATATTCTTATATATGCATCTTGTTAATGTCGGTTACCAAGTGTTCACCATATGAATGATTTTTATCTCTATGTATGGGATGTGCATTGAAATATGAAATCTTGTGGTCTATTGTTACGATTTGATATATATAGGTTAAACCTATAACTCACCAACATTTTTGTTGACGTTTAAAGCATGTTAATCTCAGGTGAATACTAAGAGCTTCCGCTATTGCATACTAAAATAAGGACAAGATTTGGAGTCCATGTTTGTATGATATTGTGTAAAAACTGGGTTCAAGAAACATATGTCGATGTAATATATTTCTATTGTAAACCATTATGTAATGGTCGCATGTAAATAGTATATTTTAGATTATCATTATTTGATAATCTACGTAATGTTTTTAAAACCTTTATTGATAAAATAGAGGTTATGGTTGTTTTAAAAATGAATGCAGTCTTTGAAAAACGTCTCATATAGAGGTCAAAACCTCGCAACGAAATCAATTAATATGGAACGTTTATAATCAATATGAACGGAACATTTCAAGATGGGTGTCGAATCACAGTCTGTAGACGACCCAGAAATGGAAGAAGAGGATCCCAGCGAAGAAATAGAGGAAGAGAAGGAATCTGAAGAGGAAGAGGAAATGGAAGACATAAAAGAAACTGCGACAACACCCGTTCCAAGCACTGAGCGTCATGAAGAAATAATGAGGCTTGAAACGGCAGATCACAGTTTAATCATTCGCTTCAAAAAGAAGAACGACAAGGCTGAAGTTAAGGATATAGAAATTGATCCTGTAAGTATCAAAGTGGAGAATCAGAATACTGAAGGAACCCGTTCATCAAACGCATCCTCAGAGGAACCGGATACCGATGATGACGAGGAAGAGCATCACGAATACATTCTGACTAACTCACACTCTCCAACCGAAGTAGATCAAGGGGAGCTAGACTCTTCTTCAGATCGAATTCCGGTTATATTCACACATGCAGACATGATTACCTTCATCAATGATACCGATGAATTTGAAGACATTCTCGAAGCCATCTGAAAGTCAACCATTGATTTTTCGCTACGCTTAATAGAACGAATCATGGCTATCAGAGAAGAGCACCACCTCTATCTCCGAAGAGAAGACAATGATGTTGAAATCCTAGAAGAACACATTCAAGACTTTATCAATTCTCTTCACGATCATATCTATCACGAAGAAAGGCAACGAGAGCATAAATCAGTAGTTCGCACTATTCTCGAAACAAGATTCTGTTGAGATCAGAAGATCATTTACTCTAGGATCTATAATGCCTTAGCTGGATCTGCACTTCCGTTCTCACGAAAAGAACGAGCACTACTGACTCTCATCCGGAAGCATATGGATCTTTCCAACGGCCACCCGACTTATCACTCTGATTTGCAAATGATCGAGGATATTCACAGTTTTTTCGCTCTTCTGGATAGAGATAACTTCGAAAGTACACCAGACAGACTAGTGATTTACGTAACAATTGATCACCACGCTGATCTGATTATCAAAGAGTTACAAGATGCTATTATGGAGGAAGCAAGGCGAAACAATTCGTTCTCTCATCTTGAACCAGATCGAGTCAACATTGCCACCTATGTTACGAAGCAGCTATCACGTATCTTCCACGAATCCACAGATCCTAGTTTCATATTTAAAGCTGGATGTCGGGAGATATACTCAAAGACGGTGAAATTGATACTCGGATCAGGATTGCTGTTCACTTCCTTCCAGCTTCGTCTCTTAACTAATCTGTGCAAAGCTACAGACTCTTACTGTGGATATCACCGTTCTGAAGACTTCGAGATTCTAAAAATACAGTTTCTGACATTGTTTGAAGACCTCCGAAATGAGCATCCCGTCAGAGAAATCATAAACACCAGCACTGCGACCATGATTGACATTCATGGGTCAACCAGCAGAGCTGTGGATCACATTCTCATCGGACTTCAAGATTTATCAAGATCCAAAACTGCGCACTACTTATCGTTCAGAAGATCTTCAAGAGAAGTACCAGACTTGTTACCACTATTGGTCTGACACTTTCTCAGGACTTATCCACCAAGACTCACATTCCCTCAAGAAGACCAAGATCACAACCATCAACGAGGAATGTTTGCTTTTTGAAGAATAACTACGGTCGAGCCAACGACCTTGAACAAAAGCACTTCTCGGGAGGCAACCCGTGCAATAAAGTAGAGTAGAAGAATAAAGGATGACAAATGAGCCGATAAAGAAGCAAGGAAACCAGCCGCATCTGCTAGGGGTATTTCTTTCTTTTCGCTACTAGCTCAAGATTCAAACTATACCGCATCCTAGCTTATCACTAAGTGTGGGATAACACCCAATCAAAACACTAGACAAACAATCCCAAATCTTCAACTAAAACTCCTAAGTGTAGGATATACTAGGAACATTGAGGACAATGTTCGTCTAAGTGTGGGATGCTGGCATCTTTTTATAATAAACCATTACGAAGATTCCAAGTCCTTAAGCCAAATTTCAATTTTTTTGCAAAAGAAACCCTTTTCGAAAAAGTATTTTTGAAAACCTAAAAAGTTTGTCAATAAAAATAAGGCTTAAGTAAGGAGGAATTCTTGTTAGACTGAAATCTCTAATAGAGCATTGCATGACTAAGGCATTATCGACCTAAATTGATTATGGTGAGGCACCCCAAATAAGACCAGCATTCATCTTTAATTCTTCACTATTTTCCGTTGAGAGTGCCGATGTCTGTGCTCAGAATCAGAACTTGCTTTAGATCTACATCTCCAAGCAGTAAAGCGTGGTTCGGTTATAATCAAAATAGCTACCCATTTGTCAAACATAAGCCTTCCACACCTCCACTACTTCTACTCCACCATCACATCCATATCACCTTTACTATTTCTCAGAAAACCCAGAAAATGAGATTCCTTCCGAAAACCCAATGTTATAAACCTCTCAAGTATCATGGCAAAGGTATTGAAAAAGTTTACCGGCAAAAAGTTTCTCGAGATGAAGTCTCCAAAAAAAAATGATGAAGTTCTGAAAAAAGGAGCAGAACTAAATAAGAGAAATGCCGAAGAGAACTCAACCGAAAATGATTATCAAATGAAGAAAAGTTCAAAAGTGCTTCTCAAAATACTTCAGCACTCCTATCTATCCGAATAAAAGTCTGTATAAAGACTACATTACCCTTTTATCTCACCCTTCAAAAACAACTTCACTACCACTCCAAAATTCCTTTCCATCATTGACAAATAACCCATAAAGCTGAGATTACTACCGTACTCACGTTAGCAGCAAGGATTTGAGTCTTTATCAAGCCTATGACGATGGGTGCAGCATGACTGGCTATGAGTGTATTCATTTCTTGGATCTATAGGGAATCCTAAACATTTGAGTGATTTGAGTGACCCGTGAAAGCTAGCCTATGTCATGTAACCTCCTCGCATGCTTGCAGAGATAATTTCAGTCCTAACATAGATGACTCACCTTATCTTTTTGCTCTTATAATAAAAGCAAACCGCTTAGTCTATTAGAAAAGAAACGCCGAAAAGATTCTTTAAAATGAGAGTTTGCTTGAGGACAAGCAAAGTCTAAGTGTGGGATATTTGATATCGGCTAAAAAATCATGTTTTCACCCCGGTATTAAGGCCCAAAAACAAGAAAGATTCGAACTTTGTCGGCAAAATACCCACTTCATCGGTTAGAATTGAAGAACAAGTAATTACGAAGATGGTGCAAAAAGAATCAAGAGAATCAGAGCTAAAACGAAGATTCTAGAGCGAAAACGGTGAAAGATAAGAAATCAAGTTACGATCCAGGGAATTCAGGCTGACCAGCAAGCCATACGGCCTGCCATACGGCCTGCCAGTATGGAAACAGCCTGCCGGGCGTATTTGGCAATTTTCAAGTCTATTTAAAGGGTCTTTGTCATTCATTCCAACACACACTTCAATTTACTTCTTTCTCTCTCTTGTACAATACTAGTCATACTTTCAAGGCCTTCTCACCTTCGAGTGGGAAATTAAGTACCCGGAGGTGAACGGTGAAGATTGTATTAGGAGCGGTCTGGAGTCTTGAAGTTGTCACTTTTGTATTCGGAACTCGTTTAATCTACTGGTACTTCTATCCTTTATCTTATATAATGTTTTATGATATTATTGCCATGATTAGCGACTAGTTATCTTTAGTGTATGCTATGTAAGCAGTTATAATGCCGAAATAATATTATGGTCTGTGTATGTTGTCAAAATGCTTTCCGATTATGCTTTAAACTCAATCGCTTTTCCAACTAATAGAACGTAGTTATAGGCTCTGTTATTGGGAAGTCGCGAACCCCGATTCAGAGTACACTATCTGTGTCACCCCTTGGTAAGAGAAGTCTATCGGTTACAACGTAAGATCGACCGAGGCACACCGGTTGTAGTAAGTCTATCGAGCTTTGGATTCCGACTGAGGACTCTTTCGTAGTGAAACATCTGACTAGGCCCCTAGTACATTGTCAGTCCTAGACCATGCTAGTGTAGTCACCAAGCATATAAACTTCGTACGTGCACGCTGAAGCACATCAGTTGTTATAAGCTGTACCTCTACTAAGTAAGGCCATGGAACACGGTTAGTGTTGACCAGTACACTGCACCATAACGCAGTCTCAAGCATTGCACCCCGCTTGAGGGATTCTTAGTTAATTAAGGAACTGTTTGTTTAGACACATAAAGGATTGGACCGTTAGGATAACCGAACGTGTTCATGGAAGTCATACTTGACTTGGCCATGGTGTTCTTTATGGTTGAACTCTTTTAAGGGCCTAACTATCTTTTACCAATCATTAACGAAAGCATTGAGGCACATCACGTCTCTTGGATATGGTAAACCATGTATTCTATTATGCTTAAGAAAGTTTAGACCATTTTGGAATGTTAATATGTCACCCAACCGAGTCGCTCAATTGGATGAGCCGTCTGAACGTGTATGCCTGTAGTCAGACTGCACGGGCGTCGGGGCTAAGGGACGTTGCTGTCTATTCAGAATCTTCAAGCCTAACGCAGTACCCAGTGACATGTCTTATGACAGGGGCGTTTAGGACCAGTGTAATGAATACAAGGCCTCTGCCTATTCATGAGCCAGCATTCTATAATCTCGGCAGAATAACTGATGAAGTCATAGTATGCACTTACTTTAGCCTTATCTGGATTACAAATTTTATCGCATTTACTATCTCAAATTAGAAAATCCCAAAAATAAATATTCACTACTCCCTAACTATCTTAGTTTACAATATAGGTTCGATGTTACTGATATCTCAAAAATACGACTCTAGGTCATACTTCCCTTACTTATAAGGAGTAGTAAGATTTAGGCCCCGCTAAATATAAATTTAAAACAGTACCCTCTCCCACGAGTGGCTGATCCTGGCGAGCCGCGGCCTAACGACACCGCGCAATTAAAACCGTCCGTTTCGGCCATATCAGGCTACCAAGCAAAAGGGGCATATTCGGCTTCGATCATTCACCCATATAATGTAGTTTCATTTACTTGTGTCTATTTCGTAAAACATTTATAAAATTTCATGTATTCTCATCCCAAAATATTAGATTTTAAAAGTGGGACTATAACTCACTTTCACAAATTTTTACTTCGTCGAGAAGTAAGACTTGGCCACTGGTCGATTCACGAAACTATAACAAATATGTACATATATATATATCAAAGTATGTTCAAAATATATTTACAAACATTTTTAATACGTTTTAATGTTTTAAGTTTATTAAGTCAGCTGTCCTCGTTACTAACCTACAACTAGTTGTCCACAGTTAGATGTACAGAAATAAAGCAATATATATTATCTTGAATCAATCCACGACCTCGTGTATACAAGCCTCAGGCTAGATCACAACTCAAAGTATATATAATATTTTGGAATCAACCTCAACCCTGTATAGCTAACTCCAACATTACTGCATATAGAGTGTCTATGGTTGTTCCGAAATATATATATAGTTGGGTCGATATGATATGTTAAAACATTGAATTCGTGTCTATGGTATCCCTAGATTACATAATATATTAGAATACATGTATAATACAATATGGGTTAGCTAGGATATGGTTAATATAGATTTGTTACCAATTTTCACGTAGCTACAACAAGAAAAATTATCCAATCTTGTTTTACCCATAACTTCTTCGTTTTAAATCCGTTTTGAGTGATTCAAGTTGCCATGGTTTCATATTGAACTTAAGTTTATGAATCTAAATATAAAAAATATAAGTTTATAGTCGAAAATACAGGTTATAAGTCGTTTTTGTAAAGGTAGTCATTTCAGTCGAAAGAACGACGTCTTGATGACCATTTTGGAAAACATACTTCCACTTTGAGTTTAACCATGATTTTTGGATATAGTTTCATGTTCATAAGAAAAATCATTTTCCCAGAAGAACAACTTTTAAATCAAAGTTTATCATAGTTTTTAATTAACTAACCCAAAACAACCCTCGGTGTTACTACGACGGCGTATATCCGGTTTTACGGTGTTTTTCGTGTTTTCAAGTTTTAAATCATTAAGTTAGCATATCATATAGATATAGAACATGTGTCTAGTTGATTTTAAAAGTCAAGTTAGAAGGATTAACTTTTGTTTGCGAACAAGTTTAGAATTAACTAAACTATGTTCTAGTGATTACAAGTTTAAACCTTCGAATAAGGTAGTTTTATATATACGAATTGAATGATGTTATGAACATCATTACTACCTCGGGTTTTGTGGATAAACCTACTGGAAATGAGAAAAATAGATCTAGCTTCAAAGGATCCTTGGATGGCTTGAAAGTTCTTGAAGCAAAATCATGACACGAAAACAAGTTCAAGTAAGATTTCAACTCGAAATAAGATTGTTAAAGTTATAAAAATTGAATCAAAGTTTGAATATGAGTATTACCTTATATTAGAAAGATATCTTACTATTAATAAGAAAGATTTCTTGAGGTTGGATGATCACTCAAAGTGAATTTGCAAGATTGGAAGTAAGCTAGCAAATTTGGAAGTGTTGTTGGTGTGTTCTTAAGTAGTTGTTTTATAACTTGGTTTATGTATGGATTTATGAACTAGATTGAGCTAGATTTTGTTGAAGATGATGAAGAACACTTAGAACAAAGGAAGAACACTTGAGAGAGAGTAATTTGATTCAAGAAAATTGCAAAGTGAATGTGTTTCTGAGCTCTCCATTTCACGTGAATGTGTAGTGTCAATATAGGCTCCATTAGTTTGTAATTTTGTGAGATATTTCATGCTAGATGTTAAATGATGGTTCTCGCATGGTTAGGTGACTCACATGGGCTGCTAAGAGCTGATCATTGGAGTATATATACCAATAGTAAATACATTTAGATGCTAGGTATTGTACGAGTACGAATACGGGTGCATACGAGTAGAATTGTTGATGAAAATGAATGAGGATGTAATTGTAAGCATTTTTGTTAAGTATAAGTACTTTGATAAGTGTCTTGAAGTCTTTCAAAAGTGTATGAATACATATTAAAACACTACATGTATATACATTTTAACTGAGTCGTTAAGTCATCGTTAGTCGTTACATGTAAGTGTTGTTTTGAAACCTTTAAGTTAACGATCTTGTTAAATGTTATTAACCTATTGTTTATTATATCAAATGAGATGTTAAATTATTATATTATCATGATAATATGATGTATTAATATATATATACATTTAAATGTCGTTACAACGATAATCGTCACATATATCACTACTACAAAAATAAGAATAGAAACCCCTAATAGGAACCCGTTTTTTGATGTGGTCGTTAAAAACCGGTTTTCAAAGTCATTGGAACCGGTTTTAAAAATAAAGGAAATATGAAACCGGTTTTTTAGAAAAAACATGTTTCTTTTCCTAACTTTAGAAACCTCTTTTTTTTAAAAACCGGTTTCAAGTTTTTGAAACCCGTTTATTCTTAAAACCGGTCTTGTTTTACCATTTTTCCTTCAAAATGTGACCCGGTACTGCAATTCATCAAACCTTATCCAAATCAAAATTCAAAACGCTCAATTTTATCCATCTATTCTTCCCCATCTACCTATTTTCCTCGCCACAATTTTATCTTTATCCTCCACCTAAATCTCGACCAGATCTAAATCGCAACTTTACAAGGTAAACACGAATTCTCGTCATACATCTTATTAGCTTAATATACACTCTTACAAGGCTGCTACAAGTCAAACTATGAAGAGTTTAGCCATGGGCTGCTACAACTCAAAATGTAAGTGTTGGTGTCAACCCAAGAGTGGTAATACAAGGATTTAGTGAAGAAATAGATCAACACTAAGAGTGCAGCTACACCGTGAACGAGAATTCAACCAGGAGTGTATCTACTTTTTTAATTGTACTTGTATCTATTATCTATTAAGAATGTTATTTTTGAACATTACAATGTTTGAGCAAAACTGATATGCTCATCTGATTTTGTACATTCTTTTGTTCTGTTAGTAATAATAAAATCATTGGATGATTGTTTGTTTAAACTATAATATTGTGTATTGTTCAAATTTTTATACATACATAAATTGGGTTCTTCAAATTTTCCTACAGCAAAATGGGTTACTGAATGCTCGTGTATAGATAATTGTATAATTATTATTATAAAATAAAAAATATATATACTTTACAAACCGGTTTTGTAAGAAAAGGGGTTTCTTTTGTCCAGAATAGAAACCTGTTTTTAATTAAAAACCGGTTTCTATAGCTAAATTTAGGAACCGGTTTTAAAACCGGTCTTAACTTTAGAAATCCCCACTAATAGAAACCGGTTTTAAAACCGGTTTCCAAAAGCCTAAAAACCGGTTTCCAAACCCTTTTTTTGTAGTAGTGTATGTCTCGTTTCGAAACCCTTAAGTTAGTAGTCTTGTTTTTACATATGTAGTTCATTATTAATATACTTAATGAGATACATACTCATCATAATATCATGTTAACTATATATATATATATATATATATATATATATATATATATATATATATATATATATATATATATATATATATATATATCATCATATAGTTTTTTTACAAGTTTGTAACGTTCGTGAATAACCAGTCAACTTGGGTGGTTAATTGTCTATATGAAACCTATTTCAATTAATCACATCTTAACAAGTTTGATTGCTTAACATGTTGGAAACACTTAATCAGGTAAATAACAATTTCATTATATTTATATAAACATGGAAAAGTTCGGGTCACTACAGTTAACACCTTAATTAACGTGTAAATCTGATATCGTATAAAAAGCACGTGTTTACTAACATTTCCTCTCTTATTTTAATCTAATTAAAATATAAAATATATTTATGTTCAAATATTGTCTTTATTTGTATCATTTTGTAGATTAGAGGACTAAAAATATGATGCTGCTAGAATTAACTAAAACGAGCTTCAACGAAATACAAAGCAAAAAACAAATGACGATCGGAACCATCATGTCTGAAGCATTTAAGTTAGGAACACACGTTGCACCACCATGTCGAATTTTTGACTACGTACGGAAGAGTTAGCTAGACCCATAAATAATTTCCATGCATCGCTGTTTGTGGGTGAAGGTTCAACCGAAAAGGTACCAATGTACCATTTTGTTTTCTAGTATGCTTTAACCTGTACATTATCTTATATATCATTTCAAGAAACAGAAGTTACTGTTCAATTGTGGTAGAATGGCCAATTTAGTTTTTGTGTTAAAAATTCATTTTTTTTAAAGGGTTATAGTGTTTGTTGGGTTCCCTTACTAACAAACGTCTCTTGGACCTCAATTATTTAGACCTTGCGCTTGTCTTCTGTGGGTTGCAGTGTCGATTCTTGGCTCCGCCAAATTTTTTTAGAGTGCTTATACAACAGTCTCTTTTGGTTTAAATGTAATACCAACACGGATACACGTTTTTGGTCTCTTATTATTTTCGTTTATAGCGATTGGCCTAAATTATTGCCCTCTGAATAGTTTGATTCACCCTTTTTTATATGTTGGTTATGGTTTGAGGTGATTGACCTCGAACGTCTACCTATATCAGTTTCGTTTCTAGTAGCATTAAAGTTGCCTCCGACCAGTGCAGGTGTAGCTGCCATGGTTACTGTTGCCGCCATCTCCACCTTTCCCACTCCTCTACTCGTAAGTAGTTTCAGTTATAAGTTTGTTTGTTGTCGTCTTGAATCTTACTTATTTGCGATGTTCTTCTTTTATTTATGCTGAATGCTTTTATAACTTTTGTTTAGGTTCACTACTACAAAAAAAGGGTTTGGAAACCGGTTTTTAGGCTTTTGGAAACCGGTTTTAAAACCGGTTTCTATTAGTGGGGGTTTCTAAAGTTAAGACCGGTTTTAAAACCGGTTCCTAAAGTTAGCTATAGAAACCGGTTTTTAATTAAAAACAGGTTTCTATTCTGGACAAAAGAAACCCCTTTTTCTTACAAAACCGGTTTGTAAAGTATATATATTTTTTATTTTATAATAATAATTATATTGTACAATTATCTATACACGAACATTCAGTAACCCATTTTGCTGTAGGAAAATTTGAAGAACCCAATTTATATATGTATAAAAATTTGAACAATACACAATATTATAGTTTAAACAAACAATCATCCAATGATTTTATTATTACTAACAGAACAAAAGAATGTACAAAATCAGATGAGCATATCAGTTTTGCTCAAACATTGTAATGTTCAAAAATAACATTCTTAATAGATAATAGATACAAGTACAATTAAAAAAGTAGATACACTCCTGGTTGAATTCTCGTTCACGGTGTAGCTGCATTCTTAGTGTTGATCTATTTCTTCACTAAATCCTTGTATTACCACTCTTGGGTTGACACCAACACTTACATTTTGAGTTGTAGCAGCCCATGGCTAAACTCTTCATAGTTTGACTTGTAGCAGCCTTGTAAGAGTGTATATTAAGCTAATAAGATGTATGACGAGAATTCGTGTTTACCTTGTAAAGTTGCGATTTAGATCTGGTCGAGATTTAGGTGGAGGATAAAGATAAAATTGTGGCGAGGAAAATAGGTAGATGGGGAAGAATAGATGGATAAAATTGAGCGTTTTGAATTTTGATTTGGATAAGGTTTGATGAATTGCAGTAACGGGTCACATTTTGAAGGAAAAATGGTAAAACAAGACCGGTTTTAAGAATAAACGGGTTTCAAAAACTTGAAACCGGTTTTTAAAAAAAAGAGGTTTCTAAAGTTAGGAAAAGAAACATGTTTTTTCTAAAAAACCGGTTTCATATTTCCTTTATTTTTAAAACCGGTTCCAATGACTTTGGAAACCGGTTTTTAACGACCATATCAAAAAACAGGTTCCTATTAGGGGTTTCTATTCTTATTTTTGTAGTAGTGGTTGTAAATGTTTTAATCGGTTGCTTCATATTGATAATTATGGCTTTAATTGTTTGTGGTTTTCTTATTTTATGTTGCTTCATGGTCTCATATTCACTGTGCATACGTGATGGTGACGGTGGTAACTTTGGTAGTAGCGATGGTGGTAATATTGATGGTTATAATGTATGAAAAACAAAGGTTGTGATGATCATTAATATTATCTTAGCAGATGTTTAAGGGATATAGAATATTTGACCCGTATCTTGGTAGGGCAACACCTAAAATGGCATAGAATGATTGCAACTATGTATGTTTGCAGCCATGGTGGGTTTCAAATCTTCTTTTGTCCCAAATGCTTAATTCCGGATCTGAGCCTCATTGATATTTTGTCTAAAAATGGTTGTTTAAGTTATAAGCTTGTTTGTTGTCGTAACGAATCTTACTTATTTGCGATTTCCTTCTTTTATTTATGTTGAATGCTTAGATAACTTTTGTTTAGGTAGTAAATGTTCTAATCGGCTGCTTCAAATTGAATGTTATGGTGATTAATGGTCTCATATTATCTTATGTATCATTTTGAAAATAACGGAAGTTAGCGTTCAAATGTGGTACTGTTCAAAGGGCAAAATGGCCATGTTAGTTTTTGTGTTAAAAACTCATTTTTTAATAGGATTATAGCGTTTGTTGGTTTCTCTTATTAAAAAATGCCTCTTTCCTCAATAGTTTAGGCCTTGCATTTGTATCATGTAGGTTGCCGGGTCGATTCCTTGCTCCACCAAATTTCTTTTGATGGTCGTGACTTTGGTACTAGCGATGGTTGTTGTATTGATGGTGATAGTCTATGGAAAACAAAGGTTATATATGATGATCTTTGCTATTAAGGGATATAGAAGATTTGACCCATATCTTGGCAGGAAAACACCTAAAATGGCATAGAATGTGTGCAACTGTGTGTGTTTGCAGCCATGGCAGATTCCGAACCTTCTTTTGTCCCAAGCCCTCAATTCTGAATTTGAGCCTAATTGATGTTTTGTCTAAAAATTAGGTTTTTAATTTAGATTTAGATCAAAGTCGTGGGTTTTCTCTTATTTTGGCCTGTCTTTGTGTGATTTCCACTACTTCATGATGTTAGGGCTGCTTATATCTTCTTTCCATTTGTCTTTTGCTTGGGTTGTTGTTTAGGTTTCTGAAGATTATTTTCCATTGAATGGAAGCGTTCGATGGATGTTGTATGGTGTTTCATATGACTGCTTGTATCGATTGAAGTGGACTTTCGAGTTACTCTGGGTCGGTGAGGATTACTATTTTATTATATAAATATTTTTTCATTGTTTTAACGGTTATAATAATGAGTCAGTCTATTTTAGCAGCCAATTGACAATATATATATATATATATATATATATATATATATATATATATATATATATATATATATATATATATATATATATATATATATATATATATTTCACATCACATTTGTGACGTGTCTCACTGTATTAAAGTAGGGTGGGTGAAGTGGATGGCAGCGACTGGAGTCTTATGCGACAGGAAGATCCCCCTAAAGCTGAAAGGGAAATTCTTCAAGGTGGCAATTAGACCTGCCATGCTATACGGATCAGAATGTTAGCCAATGACGAAGGCGCAAGAGAGAAGGATGGAGGTGGCAGAGATGAGGATGCTTAAGTGGACTTGTGGGAAGACGATGTTGGATATGATCCCAAATAGTGTTTTTAGGGAGAACCTGAAAGTTAGGAGCATCATCGACAAGCTAAGAGAAGAACGACTTCGATGGTTTGGGCATGTGAGGAGGCGACCGCTTAATGCACCTGTTAGAAGAGTCGAGACACTTACAGTTGACGGTGTAAGGAGAATGGGTAGACCCACACGTTGGTGGGAGGATAGAATAAAGCTCGACTTGAAGGAGCTTTTATTGACCGAGGACATGACTTCTGATAAGAATGCGTGGAGGGCTAGAATTAGAATAGACGAGTAGGCTTTGGTTTATTTGTGTGTATGCGGGTAGGGGCGTGTGAGTATGTGGGTATGGGGGATTGTGTGTTTGTGTCTTCCTTTGTAGTGATCTTCGTATGAATGTTTGTGTACGTATATATCTTCATGTATCGGGTTTTCTATGCTTTGCATTTAACCAGGACCCCGTCTTGGTATTGGGTATGAATGTGTGTGCTGGTATGTTTGTGTTTGTACTGAGGTACGTGCATGTTTGGACGCTTGTTTAGGGTTTAGGGTATGGTTGTGTGCTTGTTTAGGTACGGATGCTTTTTGGGTATGTATTTTATTGTGTGTGCATATATGGTTGCTTTGTGCTTGTTTATGAATGTTTATATGTTTTTGTAGGTATGCGTATGTAAGTATGCTTATGTTTGTTTCTATGTTCGTATGTTTATGGATGTAGGTTTGTTAGTGTGTATGTGTATCTGTCTATGTGGGTAGGTTTATATGTACGCTTGTATGTTTCATGTGTATATGTTTTATGTATTGTTTAGATACGGATGTTTGAATGTATGTATGTATGTATGTATGTATGTATGTATGTATGTATGTATGTATGTATGTATGTGTGTGTATATATATATATATATATATATACTATGAGTATTACTATTATTATTATTTATATATATACACACACATATATATACGACCCTATTATTGGAGGCAACACCAAGCGTCGATTTATTGACGACTTGACCGCCGCTTAGAGCCTATATTGAACTCCAGGCTTGATGTAAAACTCATGAAAACTCGCTCCTACCATTTTCATGGCGTCTCGATTTTATTACTCTTCATTTATTTATCTATCTCTATTTATTTAAATTATTATTATTATTATTATTATTTTTATTTTTATTAATTTTTTTATATACTTTTTGGGTCGGAGGTCCTATTGAAAGCAATCTCTTTATCCGTCGAACAGAGAGAGGGAAACTTTCTCTACTCTTGTGAGTGTTTCACTCAGGGTGGAGAAATGATTTTTCTTTATTCTAGGATAGAGGAAGAGTTGTCTACGCCTCACCTCCCTCATGCCTCACGCATGTGGGATTGGGCATGTTGTTGTTGTATTTGTGACGACTTTCCTGCATATATAGTAATAGTAATTGATTATTACTATAAAAAAATTGATAAGCAGTTATTGAACTGTTACAATTTATATGATATACTATATAACTTTGGTATGCACTGGGAGGTTGAAAGCAGATCATGCTTTATGGCGAATAACTAGAGAAAAGGGTTTGAAATTGGCCACAATACTCTGAAGACAAATGCACAGACGGAAGTCTGTATTAACGAATTGTTTAACACCATTTTTTTCCCTTGTTGGGCATTAAATATAATTGGTTTATAGTGTTTTTGTTAGGTTGCTTTCAATTTGCAGTTAGAATATAGGTATTCTTTTAATTTTTTGCTTATGAACTTATTTAGTAGTTGGTGATTGTATGAATTATATGATGCACGCATGTTGATTAATTTATTATGTTCTTTTATTCAAAGTATAGTTTATATATATATATGTGTGTGGTTATTGTGGTTGAATAAGTAGCTTTACGCATACTGCTTCATACAGCTTATCAATTTTTGTAACTACTAACATTATGCTTTGTTTGTGGTTTTCGACTTTATGTATACTACCTAATGTAGCTTATCCATTATTTGAGTTGGTAATATTGTTCTTCATATATTTCTTTGAAGTCCCAATTGATATTTGTGTTTTTAGATGTCCTTTTGAAGTCCTATTTGATTTGATATCTGTGTTTTTGGATGTTCTTTTATGCTTTATATGTTGCCCTGTTGTTAAGCAATTTTGTCATTAGATATTTGTAACTTATATGCTAAAATGCTAATATATACAACCTTCAGTTCCCTACAATATCTGTTGCAGACTGTTTGCTATCATTCATAGTATTTTCTTATATGATGCAATATCTTTTGTACAGGAATTCACTTCAAGTTGCCATTATAAATATATCTTTAGAAACTAGCTTTTTACTATTCATTGCAATTATTTTATTTGATAACATTTGACCCCATATTTATTTTGTGTTTGCCATGTAATGAGTAGAAGGTTGAATAACAACAGCTTATTAGCACCATTTGAATCTCACAACGTACTACCGATTGCAGATTCGCCAGCAAAGGAATAACACTCACAATCGACAAGAGCAACTAACTTAGGCTATAAAATATTACCTACTATCTTGGTTTGTATCCAATTAAGTGTGATATATCATGTTCTGCAACAATCACCTGTGTAATGTTAACAATATTGATATAATGTAAATTTCTAATATATGCCATTGCCGACTAAAACACCAAACCATTTGAAGTCAAGTGGGCGAAAGGCGGTTGACCTCCCTGCTTGTTTTATTCATTTCAACATTATATCTTATTTTTCGTTTGCATTTTCTAACTCATAATTAAAAAAAACAAAAAAGTTAGTATAACGAATACGGAGTATATGTTTAGACGTATTTGATTACATATTTTTTTTTTATGTGCCCTTCTTTATCTTCATGTTTCATGTATATCGATTGGAGATTTTTTTGAAAGTCGACTCTTATTGTATTCATATGTTATAGTGTGACGTTTTTATTTCTTTTGTAGACGATCTAGGACCTTAGATCAAACGTTATACCTAGATTAAAGGCGGAAAACAATAAACAAGGATGAATCGAATACGAGTTTCACTTTGGGATCAATCTAACCAACTATTTGTTGATATAATCGACGCCTAGATGATTGTATTCGGTTGGGGTATGGTCTGGGACAATAGTAACAGCGAATAACGACGGCTAGAGGGTGTAGGGTGTGTAACCTAACAATGTAACCCAACACCCGTATTTATATATAGTCACAGCGATCATCGGCCGGTGGTCTCTGACCTACAGCCGATGGTGATAGTCCCTCGACCGATGGTCTCTACCATCGGTCGATGGTCTGAGCTGCCAACCAAACAGCTCGAACCATTTTACGTCATCATATTAATCAAATCAACCACAATGTATTAATGACGATATCCTTACACGACTGAAATAGTAAACACAATACGAATAGAACATATTAGATGATAGAACTCGGGATTATGCACCAACAAACTCCTCCTAAGACCTAGTTCTATTTCAAAAGTCTTCAGTCGTCATCCAATTCATTCGTACGGATCGATTACCATGTTGTTCAAGTAGCACAGCTTAGCTACTTTCACATACTGTTCAGCCTGCACCTTGTTCTCGCGTCGATAGAGCATACGATTATAGTACAACGTAAAAATGTCAGCCTCGGTACAGTTTCTCAACCAAATCGGATCCAACACACGAATGCATTCAATATCATTCTCATTCACCTTATCAAGCACAATCACAGTGTAACAGACTGAAACCCGGGCTAGTTGTAAGTTGCCTATTTTGCCCTTAGGGTTTGTGCTTAGTCTTAAGTGCTTTTATTTTAATTATTTTATTAGTGTTTTATTATAATTGTGTTGTGACCAGTTTGTGACAAGGGTCCCAGAACATGTTGGTTTATTTAATTTGGACTTCGTTAGGACCGCCTAAGGAGATACGAAAGGTTATCAGATAAGATAACTGGTAAATACCCGTGTGTTGTGGGGTATGGGTTTTAATACCCACTTAAGAGTGTAAACTGCTTAGACTTTTCTCAAATAAGTACGTACCAAACTTATCTCATCTCAAACCCTAATTGATCTAAGTCTTAAATTGGATTATGAGGCTTTAAGGATTTATTCATATCATCCTTGTGATCATTTATCCAGGTTTGTTAGCTTGAATTCGTGCTTTAATTCATAGAAATTGGGTTTTGGGTGTAAATGGGTTTTTGATGAATTTTGAGCTTGAATCTTCATATTATGTGTTTGTATGTGTTAATTGATGTTAGAAATAGGTTGTATATATGTTTAGTAGCTTCCATGTGCTTAAAATTTGATCAAAATCGCTCAAAAATCGAGTTTTTGGGGAAAAAATCACGAAATCAGCGAATGTGTTCGAACCAGTTGCTACAGTATTTTGCTACAGTACCCGAGTTGCTACAGTGCCCGAGTTGCTACAGTGTCACTATTTGCTACAGTACGAGTTGCTACAGTGTCACTATTTGCTGCAGTGTTCGGTATCTGCTACAGTGTCACTATTTGCTACAGTGTCACTATTTGCTACAGTACGCCCGAGTTGCTACAGTTTCACTATTTGCTACAGTACCGAGTTGCTACAGTACTTTAATGAAATTGAAACGGACGTAACTTTCAAAACGTAACTCCGTTTTTGATGAATAAACTATCGTTAGAATCGTAATAAAGAATATTTTTCAATGGTGAACTTTTAAGAAACTAGATCAAACTGTTTTTGGGTCGGAAAAGGAGTTTTAGTGTGTATGTCGTGTTTTGCACGCACCTGTATGCCGTTATTGAGTGGAGTCATGATGTAGACTCATAAAATTATGAATATATGGTGTTATGACCTAGTTAATTGTATGAAATGATTATATTATTTATTGGATATGTATATTAACTTTGTTTGTGTTGTTCTCAGGTTATAAGGACAAGGAGGAAGCTCAGAAATAATAACTGAGCAGTTGCTGGTAATTGGTGAGTGGGTCTATCTCCGGATAGAGTTTAAGTAGCATATCATGCTACTGTGGTTGACTCTTTTACCATGCATAGTGTAGAAATTGTCATGTTAGAATAATATAGTATGCCTGATGTTGTATGTGAATTATGTGTACATTGTGTGAATGGCACCAGTTGGGCCTAGGGAGACTGGGGACTCGAGACCGTGCCTAGGAGAGGTTAGAGTCCGTATGAGGTCAACCGTGCCTAGGGGAGGTTGGGTCCATAGGCTACTGATTGTAGAGTATAGTGTGAATGATGCATCCCCTGCATCTGGATAACTATACTGTGAATTGAGTAGCAGGGACTATCGGTAGACTCAAGTCCGATCATCTAGGAGTCGTGTGCTCGTACAAGCCGCCGATCCTCGTATTGTCTTATTGTATGCTAGTTGATAGTTAGCATGTGTTGTTGTTAGTATATAGCTTGTGTGTGACTTAAGCTATATCTGTTAGATAGATTTCATTCACTTAGCAGTGCGCTAATCCCCCACATGTTCCCCCTTTTGCAGGTTTAGGTACTGCTAGTCGGGATGGGTGCTGTTGCAGAAGGCATGTTTGACAACCCAATTCTGATGTGGTCTTTTGTATAAATAATGTTTTGTGATAACGTAACACCGTTGTGTAAACTTAAACTTAATTACTCAGATTAATGTAATGACGTGACTTATAGTGTGTTTGTTAATAAAGTCTTCCGCTGTGTTTTAAAAAAAAAATGGCCGATGTTACAAGTTGGTATCAGAGCATGGTTTGGCAGCAAATACGTGCGCGTATTTTGTTCCCAAACCCTGAGGCAAGTCAAACATGTCTGTGGGAGTGGGGGCTAAGTGAAAATAGGATATACGTGTGTTAGTTGTGATTGAACTAACTGTTATCCACTAAGCTTTTGTGTGAGCTGTTTTGTAGCACAGGTATGGCTGATAGAAACGCAACTGGCCCATTTAACCCCGAAACATTCAGAGCACCAGAAGAAGGTGTTGAGTCAGATGATGATCAGAGTAGTTACATCCTTCAGTTAGAAAGCAAGCTAAAAGAGGCCGAGGACAAAATTAATGAGCTTGAATTGGCGAGGCATTCTGGAAATGATGATACACCACCTGGATTCCCAACCGCGCAATCCCAAACGATACCTAATGTGCCCCAGAACCAGTTTCAAAATCAAATACCTAACCAATATTATATGCCACCACAAAACACCTTTACTTACCAAAATCCCATGATGATGAATCCATACCAAATGCAAATGTTCCATCAATCTTACTTGCAACCACCCAAAAGATGTACGTATAAGAACTTCCGTGATTGCAAACCCTCCGAGTTCTCTGGAAGTACTGATCCGACTGTAACTCTCAATTGGTTGCGAGAAGTTGAAAGGGTATTTGAAGCGTGTCAGTGTGAAACCGAGCTGAAGGTAACATATGCTAGTCGAATGTTGAAAGGTAGGGCTATGATTTGGTGGGATTCTTTGATTTCTAGTATACCAAAAGAGCAAGTGAGTATGATCACATGGGAGCAGTTTCATGGGAAGGTGTGTGAACAATATTGTAATCCATTTGATATGAACCGAATCAAGACTGAGTTTCTTGAAATGAAGATGACACCTCAAATGACGATCGATGAGGTAGTAGAGAAGTTTATGGATAAACTGAGGTTTGTACAACAATGGGTGCCAGACGAAGTGTCTCGTATCCAGCATTTTGTTAATATCATTCTGCCTGAGTACAGAACTTTTGTTAGAACATCTACATCATTGTCTCAAGCTGCTGTGATGGCTAAGATGGTAGAAAGTGATGTTCAGGCTGCCAGAAACAGAATGTTTGGTAATGTGCTACAACAAGGTGGGCAAGTATCTGGTCAATCAGGATCTAAATCCAAGAAGTCAAGTGGGTTTAAATCGAAGGGTAAAAGTGGTCAGAGTAGTACTGGATCTGGATCAGGTAAAGGGAATTGGTGTCACACGTGTCGATCTTCTCACAGTGGTCAGTGTTCTGAGGCTACAAGAAGATGCTTAAAGTGTGGTGTTGTTGGGCATGAGTCTTCAGCATGCCCGTATCCGAATAGTGTGTGTTGGAGTTGTCACAAACCAGGGCATCGTGCAATTAGTTGTCCGTCGAAGAGTGGTAGTTCCGGGGTAGGTTCAGGGGCGCGTTCAGCATCAGCTGGAGGGTCAACTGCCTCGAGTGGGCAGAAGAGGAAGAACCCTTCAACAGCAGAGGCTAGAGCTTTTCAGATGTCGGTTGAGAATGATGTGGCAACCGACGAAGTGATCACCGGTATGTTTCTAATCAACTCAATACCTGCTCGCGTATTGTTTGATTGTGGTGTCAATAGGTGTTTTATGTCCCTAGATTTCTGTGCTAAGTTGAATTTACCAGCTACTGTGTTACCCAAGCCAGTTAGTGTAGAAGTAGCTGATGGTAAGACCACACCCGTCACAACCTATGTGACTGGGGTTTGTATAGAGATCGAAGGGAAGTCTTTCCCGGTGACTTGTTTAGTGTTACATATTCCTAGCTTTGATGTAGTACTAGGAATGAATTGGTTGAGCTCGCTTAGGGCTAATATTAAGTGTGATAGGAAAATGATTACCTTTCGTTCGATCGATGGAACCCGTATTGTGGCCCGAGGGGAGCGGGGAGGGTATAATTTTCCGTTGATCACCGTGATGAAAGCGAAAAAGTCGATGGGAAAGGGTTGTGAATCATTTCTTGCATATGTAATTGATGCGAAGAAAGAAAAAAAATAGTGGCTGATATTCCGGTAGTATCAGAATTTTCCGAAGTGTTCCCAGTTGAGTTACCAGGTCTGCCGCCGGTAAGGAAAGTCGAATATAAGATTGAGTTGGTTCCTGGAACAACTCCAGTTGCAAAAGCCCCATACCGATTAGCGCCGTCTGAAATCCATGAAATGATGTCACAGATTCAAGAACTATTAGATCGTGGGTTTATCCGACCGAGTTCTTCACCGTGGGGTGATCCGGTATTGTTTGTTAAAAAGAAAGATGGGTCAATGCGTATGTGTATTGATTATCGTGAATTGAACAAAAGAACAGTGAAGAATAAGTATCCGTTACCTCGAATAGACGATTTGTTCGATCAGTTACAGGGTGCTTCATTTTTTTCTAAGATAGACTTACGATCCGGATATCATCAGGTTCGTGTTGCTGAATCAGATATACCAAAAACAGCGTTCAGAACAAGGTATGGTCATTATGAATTTCTTGTCATGCCGTTTGGGTTGACGAATGCGCCCGCAATCTTCATGGATCTAATGAATAGAGTGTGTCGTCCGTTTTTAGATAAGTTTATGATTGTGTTTATAGACGATATACTAGTGTATTCAAAGACCGAAAGTGAACATGCTAAACATCTGAGACAGGTTTTGAACATGTTGAAACGTGAACAACTATTTGCAAAATTTTTAAAGTGTGAATTTGGTTACGTGAAGTGCAGTTTTTGGGTCATGTGATTTGTGCCGAAGGTATAAAAGTTGATCCGACAAAGATAGAAGCGGTAATGAATTGGAATTCTCCGAAGACTCCGACTGAGATTAAGAGTTTTCTGGGATTAGCCGGTTATTATCGCAGATTTATCAAGGATTTCTCGAAAATAGCGGGTCCGTTGACTAAGTTGACTCGTAAAGATGTAGCCTTTCAATGGACTGATGAACAGGAAAAGGGTTTTCAGATTTTGAAACAGCTATTGTGTCAGGCACCAGTGTTAGCTTTACCAAAAGGTTCAGACGACTTCGTGGTATACTGTGATGCATCATATGCTGGGTTGGGTTGTGTATTAATGCAAAGAGATAAAGTAATCGCCTACGCCTCGCGACAGTTGAAAGTTCATGAGAAGAATTATCCAGTACATGATCTTGAAATGGCTGCAGTAGTGTTTGCTTTGAAACTGTGGAGACACTATTTGTATGGAACCCATTGTGTTATATGTACAGATCACAAGAGTTTGCAGTATATCTTCTCACAGAAAGAATTGAATATGCGTCAGAGACGATGGCAAGAGTTGATCAAAGATTACGATTGTGAAATTAAATACCATCCGGGTAAGGCAAATGTGGTTGCAGATGCGCTAAGTCGTAAAAAGTCAAGTGAAAATGTGAAATTTCTTCGTTTGAATATAACTTCAGATTTGATTAACAGCTTAAAAACCATCCAGGCCAGTGCTTTAGAGGACGAACATATTAAATCTGAACAAATGACCAAACGAAAAGTGGACTTAATTGATGACTCACGTGGACTAAAGACCTTAAACAATCGTGTTTGGGTGCCTAAGCTTGGAGATTTGAGGGATTTAATCATGACGGAAGCTCACAAATCCAGATTGACAGTACATCCGGGTAGTAATAAGATGTATCATGATTTGAAAACAGTGTATTGTTGGCCAACAATGAAATCAGATATCGCCCGTTATGTCGAAAAGTGTCATATATGTGCTCAAGTAAAGGCCGAACATCAGAAACCTTATGGTTCGTTACGTCAGTTACAGATTCCAGAGTGGAAGTGGGAACATATAACGATGGATTTTGTGACAAAATTACCTCGAACTCAGAAAAGACATGATATGATTTGGGTAATAGTGGATCGTCTAACCAAAAGTGCTCATTTTCTTGCTACTCGTGAAACAGCTTCATTAAGTGAGTTAGCTGAATTGTATGTGAAAGAGATAGTTAGTCGACATGGTGTGCCGTTATCGATTATTTCAGACAGAGATTCCAGATTTGTGTCGAATTTTTGGAATAGTCTTCAACAGAATTTGGGTACACGTGTGAATTTAAGTACAGCTTATCATCCTCAGACAGACGGTCAGAGTGAAAGAACGATACAAACTTTGGAGGATATGGTAAGGGCTTGTGTGTTAGAATACGGTGGTTCGTGGGATACACATTTGCCGTTGGTCGAATTTGCGTATAATAATTCATATCATTCGAGTATAGGGATGCCGCCCTATGAAATGTTATACGGTCGTCGTTGCAGAACTCCGACTGGTTGGTTAGAAGCCGGGGAGAAACTGTTTGCAGGTCCCGAAATTGTTCAAATGACAGCCGAAAAAGTTGCAATTGCGAGAGAAAAGTTGAAAGCCGCTAGAGATAGGCAGAAAATGTATGCTGATCTGCGTAGACGTCCGGTAACCTTTAATGTGGGTGAACGAGTGTATCTGAAAGTTTCGCCGTGGAAAGGGGTTATCAGATTCGGTAAACGTGGTAAGTTAGCACCGAGATTTATTGGTCCGTTTCCGACCAGTGAAGTGTTGAATGATCAGACTGTGGTGTTAGATCTTCCGCCAGAGTTAGCTGGTATTCATAATACATTCAACGTATGTTATCTTCGTAAGTGTAAAGTCGACGATGAAACACAACTTCTTCCTTTAGAAGATTTAAGGGTCGATTTGAATAAGAAATTGGTGGAAGAGCCGGTCCGTGTGGTAAAGAAAGAGATTCTGATGGTGTTGATTGAGTGGAAACACAGTTTGGGTTCTAATCTTACGTGGGAAACGGAAGAGTTGATGAGAAAACGTTACCCTCATTTGTTTGACCAAGACCGGATTCCGAGGACGGAATCTTCTTAAGGGGGGTGGATTTGTAACAGACTGAAACCCGGACTAGTTGTAAGTTGCCTATTTTGCCCTTAGGGTTTGTGCTTAGTCTTAAGTGCTTTTATTTTAATTATTTTATTAGTGTTTTATTATAATTGTGTTGTGACCAGTTTGTGACAAGGGTCCCAGAACATGTTGGTTTATTTAATTTGGACTCCGTTAGGACCGCCTAAGGAGATACGAAAGGTTATCAGATAAGATAACTGGTAAATACCCGTGTGTTGTGGGGTATGGGTTTTAATACCCACTTATGAGTGTAAACTGCTTCTATTTTCTCATTTCTAGACTTTTCTCAAATAAGTACGTACCAAACTTATCTCATCTCAAACCCTAATTAATCTAAGTCTTAAATTGGATTATGAGGCTTTAAGGATTTATTCATATCATCCTTGTGATCATTTATCCAGGTTTGTTAGCTTGAAATCGTGCTTTAATTCATAGAAATTGGGTTTTGGGTGTAAATGGGTTTTTGATGAATTTTGAGCTTGAATCTTCATATTATGTGTTTGTATGTGTTAATTGATGTTAGAAATAGGTTGTATATATGTTTAGTAGCTTCCATGTGCTTAAAATTTGATCAAAATCGCTCAAAAATCGAGTTTTTGGGGAAAAAATCACGAAATCAGCGAATGTGTTCGAACCAGTTGCTACAGTATTTTGCTACAGTACCCGAGTTGCTACAGTGCCCGAGTTGCTACAGTGTCACTATTTGCTACAGTACGAGTTGCTACAGTGTCACTATTTGCTACAGTGTTCGGTATCTGCTACATTGTCACTATTTGCTACAGTGTCACTATTTGCTACAGTACCCGAGTTGCTACAGTACCCCCGAGTTGCTACAGTGTCGCTATTTGCTACAGTACTTTAATGAAATTGAAACGGACGTAACTTTCAAAACGTAACTCCGTTTTTGATGAATAAACTATCGTTAGAATCGTAATAAAGAATACTTTTCAATGGTGAACTTTTAAGAAACTAGATCAAACTATTTTTGGGTCGGAAAAGGAGTTTTAGTGTGTATGTCGTGTTTTGCACGCACCTGTATGCCGTTATTGAGTGGAGTAATGATGTAGACTCATAAAATTATGAATATATGGTATTATGACCTAGTTAATTGTATGAAATGATTATATTATTTATTGGATATGTATATTAACTTTGTTTGTGTTGTTCTCAGGTTATAAGGACAAGGATGAAGCTCAGAAATAATAACTGAGCAGTTGCTAGTAATTAGTGAGTGGGTCTATCTCCGGATAGAGTTTAAGTAGCATATCATGCTACTGTGGTTCACTCTTTTACCATGCATAGTGTAGAAATTGTGATGTTAGAATAATATAGTATGCCTGATGTTGTATGTGAATTATGTGTACACTGTGTGAATGGCACCAGTCGGGCCTAGGGAGACTGGGGACTCGAGACCGTGCCTAGGAGAGGTTAGAGTCCGTATGAGGTCAACCGTGCCTAGGGGAGGTTGGGTCCATAGGCTACTGATTGTAAAGTATAGTGTGAATGATGCATCCCCTGCATCTGGATAACTATACTGTGAATTGAGTAGCAGGGACTATCGGTAGACTCAAGTCCGATCAGCTAGGAGTCGTGTGCTCGTACAAGCCGCCGATCCTCGTATTGTCTTATTGTATGCTAGTTGATAGTTAGCATGTGTTGTTGTTAGTATATAGCTTGTGTGTGACTTAAGCTATATCTGTTAGATAGATTTCATTCACTTAGCGGTGCGCTAATCCCCCACATGTTTCCCCCTTTTGCAGGTTTAGGTACTGCTAGTCGGGATGGGTGCTGTTGCAGAAGACATGTTTGACAACCCAACTCTGATGTGGTCTTTTGTATAAATAATGTTTTGTGATAACGTAACACCGTTGTGTAAACTTAAACTTAATTACTCAGATTAATGTAATGACGCGACTTATAGTGTGTTTGTTAATAAAGTCTTCCGCTGTGTTTTAAAAAAAAAAAAAAATGGCCGGTGTTACAATTAACAATGAAATACATATGTAAAAATAAGACTACTAACTTAATGATTTCGAAACGAGACATATATGTAACGATTATCGTTGTAACGACATTTAACTGTATATATATCATACTAAGATATATTATATATCATAATATCATGATAATATAACAATTTAACATCTCATTTGTTATAATAAACAATGGGTTAACAACATTCAACAAGATCGTTAACCTAAAGGTTTCAAAACAACAATTACATGTAACGACTAACGATGACTTAACGACTCAGTTAAAATGTATATACATGTAGTGTTTTAATATGTATTCATACACTTTTGAAAGACTTTAAGACACTTATCAAAATACTTCTACTTAACAAAAATGCTTATAATTACATCCTCGTTCAGTTTCATCAACAATTCTACTCGTATGCACCCGTATTCGTACTCGTACAATACACAGCTTTTAGATGTATGTACTATTGGTATATACACTCCAATGATCAGCTCTTAGCAGCTCATGTGAGTCACCTAACACATGTGGGAACCATCATTTGGCAACTAGCATGAAATATCTCATAAAATTACAAAAATATGAGTAATCATTCATGGCTTATTTACATGAAAACAAAATTACATATCCTTTATATCTAATCCATACACCAACGATCAAAAACACCTACAAACACTTTCATTCTTCAATTTTCTTCATCTAATTGATCTCTCTCAAGTTTTATCTTCAAGTTCTAAGTGTTCTTCATAAATTCCAAAAGTTCTAGTTTCATAAAATCAAGTTTACTTCCAAGATTGCAAGTTTACTTCCAAGTTTTCTAAATCCATTCCAAGTAATCATCCAAGATCAAGAAACCTTTGTTACTTATAGTAGGTTATATTTCTAATACAAGGTAATAATCATATTCAAACTTTAATTCAATTTCTATAACTATAACAATCTTATTTCGAGTGAAAATCTTACTTGAAATTGTTTTCTTGTCATGATTCTGCTTCAAGAACTTTCATGCCATCCAAGGATCCTTTGAAGCTAGATCTATTTTTCTCATTTCCAGTAGTTTTATCCAAGGAACTTGAGGTAGTAATGATGTTCATAACATCATTCGATTCATACATATAAAGCTATCTTATTCGAAGGTTTAAACTTGTAATCACTAGAACATAGTTTAGTTAATTCTAAACTTGTTCGCAAATAAAAGTTAATTCTTCTAACTTGACTTTTAAAATCAACTAAACACATGTTATATATCTATATGATATGCTAACTTAATGATTTAAAACCCGGAAACACGAAAAACACCGTAAAACCGGATTTACGCCGTCGTAGTAACACCGCAGGCTGTTAAGGTTAGTTAATTAAAAACTATGATAAACTTTGATTTAAAAGTTGTTATTCTGGGAAAATGATTTTTATTATGAACATGAAACTATATCCAAAAATTATGGTTAAACTCAAAGTGGGAGTATGTTTTCTAAAATGGTCATCTAGACGTCGTTCTTTCGACTGAAATGACTACCTTTACAAAAATGACTTGTAACTTATTTTTCCGACTATAAACCTATACTTTTTCTGTTTAGATTCATAAAATAGAGTTCAATATAAAACCATAGCAATTTGATTCACTCAAAACGAATTTAAAATGAAGAAGTTATGGGTAAAACAAAATTGGATAATTTTTCTCATTTTAGCTACGTGAAAATTGGTAACAAATCTATTCCAACCATAACTTAATCAACTTGTATTGTATATTATGTAATCTTGAGATACCATATACATGTATACAATGTTTCGACCTATCATGTCGACACATCTATATATATTTCGGAACAACCATAGACACTCTATATGTGAATGTTGGAGTTAGCTATACAGGGTTGAGGTTGATTCCAAAATATATATAGTTTGAGTTGTGATCAATACTGAGATATGTATACACTGGGTCGTGGATTGATTCAAGATAATATTTATTAATTTATTTCTGTACATCTAACTGTGGACAACTAGTTGTAGGTTACTAACGAGGACAGCTGACTTAATAAACTTAAAACATCAAAATATATTAAAAGTGTTGTAAATATATTTTGAACATACTTTGATATATATGTATATATATTGTTATAGGTTCGTGAATCAACCAGTGGCCAAGTCTTACTTCCCGACGAAGTAAAAATCTGTGAAAGTGAGTTATAGTCCCACTTTTAAATCTAATATTTTTGGGATGAGAATACATGCAGGTTTTATAAATGATTTACAAAATAGACACAAGTACGTGAAACTACATTCTATGGTTGAATTATCAAAATCGAATATGCCCCTTTTTATTAAGTCTGGTAATCTAAGAATTAGGGAACAGACACCCTAATTGACGCGAATCCTAAAGATAGATCTATTGGGCCTAACAAACCCCATCCAAAGTACCGGATGCTTTAGTACTTCGAAATTTATATCATATCCGAAGGGTGTCCCGGAATAATGGGGATATTCTTATATATGCATCTTGTTAATGTCGGTTACCAGGTGTTCACCATATGAATGATTTTTATCTCTATGTATGGGATGTGTATTGAAATATGAAATCTTGTGGTCTATTGTTACGATTTGATATATATAGGTTAAACCTATAACTCACCAACATTTTGTTGACGTTTAAAGCATGTTTATTCTCAGGTGAATACTAAGAGCTTCCGCTATTGCATACTAAAATAAGGATAAGATTTGGAGTCCATGTTTGTATGATATTGTGTAAAAACTGCATTCAAGAAACTGATTTCGATGTAACATATTTGTATTGTAAACCATTATGTAATGGTCGTGCGTAAACAGGATATTTTAGATTATCATTATTTGATAATCTACGTAAAGCTTTTTAAACCTTTATTTATGAAATGAAGGTTATGGTTTGTTTTAAAAATGAATGCAGTCTTTGAAAAACGTCTCATATAGAGGTCAAAACCTCGCAACGAAATCAATTAATATGGAACGTTTTTAATCAATAAGAACGGGACATTTCAATAACTACATTTAATTTAATACTCAATCAGTTAAAATGTCTGACACAAACGAAAAAGTGACAAATGAATACAGTGCGTTAGTAATTGTACATACAGTGCGTTAGTAATTGCACCTGGACTACAAAAACTATTACTTAATGAAAGTGAATCTGGTTCATCAAATAAAGTACCTAGACTTGACAATCTTAAAGACTTCTTGGACTAGAAAGTTAGGTTTGTTATTTACTTAAACGGTGTCGATTCTAGACTTTGAGAATGTATTGAGAATCCGTATGTATGGCCATGCGGAGCAGATGGTGAACCCAAAGAAACTACACAGTTTAGTCCTATAGAGCATGAAGAGTACAATCTTGAGTGTAGATGTTATGCTCAGCTAACCCAAGCTTTGTCAAAGGAGATTTTTCAGCAATTTAAGAATATAAACAAAACCTCGTATACTATCTGGTTGGCTCTTCAATCTGCAACAGAGGGTACAGCTACTTATCGTGCGACTAAGGGTAAGGTTTTGAAGGATGAATGGAGGGTGTTTGCAGCTCTTCCATCAGAATCTCTAGGACAAACTTTGGAGAGATATCGGTTATTGGTTGCAGAGATGGCAGATTATGGGATTGAGGTGCCTGATGATAAGGCAGTCAGGGTGTTGAAAGATGGTCTTCCAGAAAAGTGGGATCATGAGATAGAGAAGATTCAGAACAGGTACAGTTCATCAGGTCGTATGTTAACACTGACAGCTTTTACTTCGAAGTTGATGGAGAAGGACATTCAGGTTGAAGCAAAGAGAAAGAGACTTGGTTCTGTAGCTGCTGCGGCATCCACTATTGGGACATCTTCTGGTACTTATGCTCCACTACAGACAGCATACATAACAGCCAATGCTTCACAAATGTCTGCTCCATCGTCTCAGTCCGGCTAATTTAATGCTAAATTACAAGCTCAGAATTCTACAATTAAGATGACTGAGGCTTCTCCGATTCAACAGACTCAGACTCAGACTCCTGTATTTCAAACTGAGAATATCAAGAAGAGATCTATCGAATCTATTCAGGAAGATATGGCTTTGGCAGCTATCGTTGTTAACTCATACAACGATATGATTAGTGGACAAGTGCTTAATAGTCATCTTGAAAACGAAGACTATGATCAGATTGATGAGGACGTGCTTGAGAGGATGGATATACTGTACTGTATGGGTAGCATTGTGAGACGTGCTAGAAAGTACTTGAAGAGAACATGACAAAGGTCGTTGAGTTTAAATCGCGATTCGAAGTTTGGTTTTGACATGTCAAAGGTTAGGTGCTACAATTGTGATGAATATGGCCACTTTAAGAAAACTTGCACGAGACCACCCAAGCCCGGTTTTCATGATCCTTTTCACAATACAACCATCTCAGTTACTCCACAACATGTAATTGTAGAGAAAGAATCTTCAGGTTCTATTCAATCTAAGGCTTTGACTATGATGAAGTATGTGACTGGTCCATCTCGGTAGATACACAGAAATCTAACGTTGTGTTTGTAGGTAAAAGTGAAGCTGAAATTGAAGAAGAAAGAATTGTTCAAAAAAATGCAGGTTGTACTGGTAAGGATAATCCAAATTGCACATGCTATGTGTGCAAATGTGATGCTAGGTTGAAGAGAGCAGAAGGGCTTATGAAACTGTGCTTCAGGAAGAGGATCAAGGATCAGTTGTATGATAAGTTTCGCAAAGCTAAGGACTTATCAGATCTTGAGTTTACTACTGATTCGTCTGATGAAGAGGAAGGGATGAGTTGTCATGTTGGTACTTGGTTCAGGAAAGAGCTGGAGCATTTGCTCAACTGTGATCTTAAGAGTGGTGATGAGAAGATTGTTACGGTTCAGAGTCCAGTTTGTTCAGATCAAGGTGAGGGTAAAGGAGGTTATGAGGCTGATTACTCGGATAGTACGAGCTCAGAGTCTGAATCAGAATCAGATGCAGATTCTCAGCTTGGAAGAAATGACTATGCATTCATGGCTAACATGTCCGGTAATGATAAGGTATGTAATGACTCAGTTTCTAATTGTTCTAAATGCATTGGTTATGAATAGAAAATTGAGAGGCTTGAATGTATTATCACTAAGCTTAATGAGATAACTGTTACATGTGAGACCTGCCCTAAGCTTAGAATTGACCTTAAGAACCTAAGTTTAGAGAATCAGACTAATAAAAAGAACTATGAGGATGCACTTTTCTACCTTAATAAACAGAAAGACTATGTTGATGTGATTAAGTCTTTAGAAAATCAGGTAGGTTGAAATGTCCCGTTCTTATTGATTAAAAACGTTCCATATTAATTGATTTCGTTGTGAGGTTTTGACCTCTATATGAGACGTTTTTCAAAGACTGCATTCATTTTTAAAACAAACCATAACCTTTATTTCATAAATAAAGATTTAAAAAGCTTTACGTAGATTATCAAATAATGATAATCTAAAATATCCTGTTTACACACGACCATTACATAATGGTTTACAATACAAATATGTTACATCGAAATCAGTTTCTTGAATGCAGTTTTTACACAATATCATACAAACATGGACTCCAAATCTTGTCCTTATTTTAGTATGCAACAGCGGAAGCTCTTAATATTCACCTGAGAATAAACATGCTTTAAACGTCAACAAAAATGTTGGTGAGTTATAGGTTTAACCTATATATATCAAATCGTAACAATAGACCACAAGATTTCATATTTCAATACACATCCCATACATAGAGATAAAAATCATTCATATGGTGAACACCTGGTAACCGACATTAACAAGATGCATATATAAGAATATCCCCATCATTCCGGGACACCCTTCGGATATGATATAAAATTCGAAGTACTAAAGCATCCGGTACTTTGGATGGGGTTTGTTAGGCCCAATAGATCTATCTTTAGGATTCGCGTCAATTAGGGTGTCTGTTCCCTAATTCTTAGATTACCAGACTTAATAAAAAGGGGCATATTCGATTTCGATAATTCAACCATAGAATGTAGTTTCACGTACTTGTGTCTATTTTGTAAATCATTTATAAAACCTGCATGTATTCTCATCCCAAAAATATTAGATTTTAAAAGTGGGACTATAACTCACTTTCACAAATTTTTACTTCGTCGGGAAGTAAGACTTGGCCACTGGTTGATTCACGAACCTATAACAATATATACATATATATCAAAGTATGTTCAAAATATATTTACAACACTTTTAATATATTTTGATGTTTTAAGTTTATTAAGTCAGCTGTCCTCGTTAGTAACCTACAACTAGTTGTCCACAGTTAGATGTACAGAAATAAATCGATAAATATTATCTTGAATCAATCCACGACCCAGTGTATACGTATCTCAGTATTGATCACAACTCAAACTATATATATTTTGGAATCAACCTCAACCCTGTATAGCTAACTCCAACATTCACATATAGAGTGTCTATGGTTGTTCCGAAATATATATAGATGTGTCGACATGATAGGTCGAAACATTGTATACGTGTCTATGGTATCTCAAGATTACATAATATACAATACAAGTTGATTAAGTTATGGTTGGAATAGATTTGTTACCAATTTTCACGTAGCTAAAATGAGGAAAATTATCCAATCTTGTTTTACCCATAACTTCTTCATTTTAAATCCGTTTTGAGTGAATCAAATTGCTATGGTTTCATATTGAATCTATTTTATGAATCTAAACAGAAAATTATAGGTTTATAGTCAGAAAAATAAGTTACAAGTCGTTTTTGTAAAGGTAGTCATTTTAGTCGAAAGAACGACGTCTAGATGACCATTTTAGAAAACATACTTCCACTTTGAGTTTAATCATAATTTTTGGATATAATTTCATGTTCATAATAAAAATCATTTTCTCAGAATAACAACTTTAAAATCAAAGTTTATCATAGTTTTTAATTAACTAACCCAAAACAGCCCGCGGTGTTACTACGACGGCGTAAATCCGGTTTTACGGTGTTTTTCGTGTTTCCAGGTTTTAAATCATTAAGTTAGCATATCATATAGATATAGAACATGTGTTTAGTTGATTTTAAAAGTCAAGTTAGAAGGATTAACTTTTGTTTGCGAACAAGTTTAGAATTAACTAAACTATGTTCTAGTGATTACAAGTTTAAACCTTCGAATAAGATAGCTTTATATGTATGAATCGAATGATGTTATGAATATCATTACTACCTTAAGTTCCTTGGATAAACCTACTGGAAAAGAGAAAAATGGATCTAGCTTCAATGGATCCTTGGATGGCTCGAAGTTCTTGAAGCAGAATCATGACACGAAAACAAGTTCAAGTAAGATCATCACTTGAAATAAGATTGTTATAGTTATAGAAATTGAACCAAAGTTTGAATATGATTATTACCTTGTATTAGAATGATAACCTACTGTAAGAAACAAAGATTTCTTGAGGTTGGATGATCACCTTACAAGATTGGAAGTGAGCTAGCAAACTTGAAAGTATTCTTGATTTTATGAAACTAGAACTTTTGGAATTTATGAAGAACACTTAGAACTTGAAGATAGAACTTGAGAGAGATCAATTAGATGAAGAAAATTGAAGAATGAAAGTGTTTGTAGGTGTTTTTGGTCGTTGGTGTATGGATTAGATATAAAGGATATGTAATTTTGTTTTCATGTAAATAAGTCATGAATGATTACTCATATTTTTGTAATTTTATGAGATATTTCATGCTAGTTGCCAAATGATGGTTCCCACATGTGTTAGGTGACTCACATGGGCTGCTAAGAGCTGATCATTGGAGTGTATATACCAATAGTACATACATCTAAAAGCTGTGTATTGTACGAGTACGAATACGGGTGCATACGAGTAGAATTGTTGATGAAACTGAACGAGGATGTAATTGTAAGCATTTTTGTTAAGTAGAAGTATTTTGATAAGTGTATTGAAGTCTTTCAAAAGTGTATAAATACATATTAAAACACTACATGTATATACATTTTAACTGAGTCGTTAAGTCATCGTTAGTCGTTACATGTAAGTGTTGTTTTGAAACCTTTAGGTTAACGATCTTGTTAAATGTTGTTAACCCAATGTTTATAATATCAAATGAGATTTTAAATTATTATATTATCATGATATTATCATGTATGAATATCTCTTAATATGATATATATACATTAAATGTCTTTACAACGATAATCGTTACATATATGTCTCGTTTAAAAATCATTAAGTTAGTAGTCTTGTTTTTACATATGTAGTTCATTGTTAATATACTTAATGATATGTTTACTTATCATAGTATCATGTTAACTATATATATATCCATATATATGTCATCATATAGTTTTTACAAGTTTTAACGTTCGTGAATCACCGGTCAACTTGGGTGGTCAATTGTCTATATGAAACATATTTCAATTAATCAAGTCTTAACAAGTTTGATTGCTTAACATGTTGGAAACATTTAATCATGTAAATATCAATCTCAATTAATATATATAAACATGGAAAAGTTCGGGTCACTACAGTACCTACCCGTTAAATAAATTTCGTCCCGAAATTTTAAGCTGTTGAAGGTGTTGACGAATCTTCTGGAAATAGATGCGGGTATTTCTTCTTCATCTGATCTTCACGCTCCCAGGTGAACTCGGGTCCTCTACGAGCATTCCATCGAACCTTAACAATTGGTATCTTGTTTTGCTTTAGTCTTTTAACCTCACGATCCATTATTTCGACGGGTTCTTCGATGAATTGGAGTTTTTCGTTGATTTGGATTTCATCTAACGGAATAGTGAGATCTTCTTTAGCAAAACATTTCTTCAAATTCGAGACATGGAAAGTGTTATGTACAGCCGCGAGTTATTGAGGTAACTCAAGTCGGTAAGCTACTGGTCCGACACGATCAATAATCTTGAATGGTCCAATATACCTTGGATTTAATTTCCCTCGTTTACCAAATCGAACAACGCCTTTCCAAGGTGCAACTTTAAGCATGACCATCTCTCCAATTTCAAATTCTATATCTTTTCTTTTAATGTCAGCGTAGCTCTTTTGTCGACTTTGGGCGGTTTTCAACCGTTGTTGAATTTGGATGATCTTCTCGGTAGTTTCTTGTATAATCTCCGGACCCGTAATCTGTCTATCCCCCACTTCACTCCAACAAATCGGAGACCTGCACTTTCTACCATAAAGTGCTTCAAACGGCGCCATCTCAATGCTTGAATGGTAGCTGTTGTTGTAGGAAAATTCTGCTAACGGTAGATGTCGATCCCAACTGTTTCCGAAATCAATAACACATGCTCGTAGCATGTCTTCAAGCGTTTATATCGTCCTTTCACTCTGCCCATCAGTTTGTGGATGATAGGCAGTACTCATGTCTAGACGAGTTCCTAATGCTTGCTGTAATGTCTGCCAGAATCTTGAAATAAATCTGCCATCCCTATCAGAGATAATAGAGATTGGTATTCCATGTCTGGAGATGACTTCCTTCAAATACAGTCGTGCTAACTTCTCCATCTTGTCATCTTCTCTTATTGGTAAGAAGTGTGCTGATTTGGTGAGACGGTCAACTATTACCCAAATAGTATCAAAACCACTTGCAGTCCTTGGCAATTTAGTGATGAAATCCATGGTAATGTTTTCCCATTTCCATTCCGGGATTTCGGGTTGTTGAAGTAGACCTGATGGTTTCTGATGCTCAGCTTTGACCTTAGAACACGTCAAACATTCTCCTACGTATTTAGCAACATCGGCTTTCATACCCGGCCACCAAAAATGTTTCTTGAGATCCTTGTACATCTTCCCCGTTCCAGGATGTATTGAGTATCTGGTTTTATGAGCTTCTCTAAGTACCATTTCTCTCATATCTCCAAATTTTGGTACCCAAATCCTTTCAGCCCTATACCGGGTTCCGTCTTCCCGAATATTAAGATGCTTCTCCGATCCTTTGGGTATTTCATCCTTTAAATTTCCCTCTTTTAAAACTCCTTGTTGCGCCTCCTTTATTTGAGTAGTAATGTTATTATGAATCATTATATTCATAGATTTTACTCAAATGGGTTCTCTGTCCTTCCTGCTCAAGGCATCGGCTACCACATTTGCCTTCCCCGGGTGGTAACGAATCTCAAAGTCGTAATCATTCAATAATTCAATCCACCTACGCTGCCTCATATTCAGTTGTTTCTGATTAAATATGTGTTGAAGACTTTTGTGGTCGGTATATATAATACTTTTGACCCCATATAAGTAGTGCCTCCAAGTCTTTAATGCAAAAACAACCGCGCCTAATTCCAAATCATGCGTCGTATAATTTTGTTCGTGAATCTTCAATTGTCTAGACGCATAAGCAATCACCTTCGTTCGTTGCATTAATACACAACCGAGACCTTGCTTTGATGCATCACAATAAATCACAAAATCATCATTCCCTTCAGGCAATGACAATATAGGTGCCGTAGTTAGCTTTTTCTTCAATAACTGAAACGCTTTCTCTTGTTCATCATTCCATTCAAATTTCTTCCCTTTATGCGTTAATGCAGTCAAGGGTTTTGCTATTCTGGAAAAGTCTTGGATGAACCTTCTGTAATAACCAGCTAGTCCTAAAAACTGGCGTATGTGTTTCAGAGTTTTCGGGGTTTCCCACTTTTCAACAGTTTCTATCTTTGCCGGATCCACCTTAATACCTTCTTTGTTCACTATGTGACCGAGGAATTGAACTTCTTCCAACCAAAATGCACACTTTGAAAACTTAGCGTACAATTCTTCCTTCCTCAATACTTCTAACACCTTTCTCAAATGTTCACCGTGTTCTTGGTCATTATTTGAGTAAATAAGTATGTCATCAATGAAAACAATGACAAACTTGTCAAGGTATGGTCCACACACTCGGTTCATAAGGTCCATGAACACAGCTGGTGCATTAGTTAAACCAAACGGCATGGCCATAAACTCGTAATGACCGTAACGTGTTCTGAAAGCAGTCTTTGGAATATCATCTTCTTTCACCCGCATTTGATGATACCCGGAACATAAGTCAATCTTTGAATAAACAGGCGAGCCTTGTAGTTGATCAAATAAGTCATCGATTCTCGGTAGTGGGTAGCGGTTCTTGATGGTAAGTTTGTTCAACTCTCGGTAGTCGATACACAACCTGAATGTACCATCTTTCTTCTTGACAAACAAAACAGGAGCTCCCCACGGTGATGTGCTTGGTCGAATGAAACCACGCTCTAAAATTTCTTGTAATTGGCTTTGCAGTTCTTTCATCTCGCTGGGTGCGAGTCTGTAAGGAGCACGAGCTATTGGTGCAGCTCCTGGTACAAGATCTATTTGAAATTCAACGGATCGATGTGGGGGTAATCCCGGTAATTCTTTCGGAAATACATCAGGAAATTCTTTTGCGACGGGAACATCATTGATGCTCTTTTCTTCAGTTTGTACTTTCTCGACGTGTGCTAGAACAGCATAGCAACCTTTTCTTATTAGTTTTTGTGCCTTAAAATTACTAATAAGATGTAGCTTCGTGTTGCCCTTTTCTCCGTACACCATTAAGGGTTTTCCTTTTTCTCGTATAATGCGAATTGCATTTTTGTAACAAACGATCTCCGCTTTCACTTCTTTCAACCAGTCCATACCGATTATCACATCAAAACTCCCTAACTCTACTGGTATCATATCAATCTTAAATGTTTCGCTAACCAGTTTAATTTCTCGATTCCTACATATATTATCTGCTGAAATTAATTTACCATTTGCTAATTCGAGTAAAAATTTACTATCCAAAGGCGTCAATGGACAACTTAATTTAGCACAAAAATCTCTACTCATATAGCTTCTATCCGCACCCGAATCAAATAAAACGTAAGCAGATTTATTGTCAATAAGAAACGTACCCGTAACAAGCTCCGGGTCTTCCTGTGCCTCTGCCGCATTAATATTGAAAACTCTTCCACGGCCTTGTCCATTCGTGTTCTCCTGGTTCGGGCAATTTCTAATAATGTGGCCCGGTTTTCCACATTTATAACAAACTACATTGGCATAACTTGCTCCGACACTACTTGCTCCGCCATTACTCGTTCCGACACCATTTGTTCCTTTCGTTCTATTAACCCCTGGTCCGTAGACCTCACACTTCGCCGCGCTATGACCATTTCTTTTACACTTGTTGCAAAATTTAGTGCAGAACCCCGAGTGATTCTTTTCACACCTTTGGCATAGCTGCTTCTGATTATTGTTGTTGTTGTGGTTATTATTGTTGTTGGGATGATTGTTGTAGTTGCTGTTGTTGTTGTTGTTGGGCCGTTTATTGTAGTTGCGATTGATGTTGCGATTGTTGGGATAATTGTTGCGATTATCGTTGTAATTGCTGTTGTTGTTGTATTGGTGATTCTTATCACCGTTTTCCTCCCACTTTCTTTTGACTTGCTTCACATTGGCCTCTTCAGCAGTCTGTTCTTTAATTCTTTCTTCAATTTGGTTCACGAGTTTGTGAGCCATTCTACATGCCTGTTGTATGGAGGCGGGCTCGTGTGAACTTATATCTTCTTGGATTCTTTCCGGTAATCCTTTCACAAACGCGTCGATCTTCTCTTCCTCATCTTCGAATGTACCCGGACACAATAGGCACAATTCTGTGAATCGTCTTTCGTACGTGGTAATATCAAATCCTTGGGTTCGTAACCCTCTAAGTTCTGTCTTGAGCTTATTGACCTCGGTTCTGGGACGGTACTTCTCGTTCATCAAGTGCTTGAATGCTGACCACGGTAGTGCGTACGCATCGTCTTGTCCCACTTGCTCTAGATAGGTATTCCACCATGTTAACGCAGAACCTGTGAAGGTATGCGTAGCGTACTTTACTTTGTCCTCTTCAGTACACTTACTTATGGCAAACACCGATTCGACCTTCTCGGTCCACCGTTTCAATCCGATCGGTCCTTCGGTTCCATCAAATTCCAAAGGTTTGCAGGCAGTGAATTCTTTGTAGGTGCATCCTACACGATTTCCTGTACTGCTAGATCCAAGGTTATTGTTGGTATGTAGCGCAGCCTGTACTGCGGCTATGTTTGAAGCTAGAAAAGTACGGAATTCCTCTTCATTCATATTCACGGTGTGTCGAGTAGTCGGTGCCATTTCCTTCAAAATAGTCAAATGGAACAAGTTAATCATACAGAATATTAAGAGTAGTTAATAGTATTTCGTAGCATAATATGAACTCATTTATAAAAGCTTTTTCTTCATATTAGCATTTTATAAGTTTAAATTCGGGTAGTACCTACCCGTTAAGTTCATACTTAGTAGCTAATATACAATTCAACTACTACAATTCTATATGAAAAACTGATTATAATAATATTTCGCGTTCAAACTTTTATACAATATTTTACAAACTTACAATACCGCTTATTTTACATAAAGCATGAAATATAGCACACAATAACTTTGATACAAGATAGTTGTGAAGATAATTCTAGCTAGTACACAAGTCGTTCAGCAAAGGCAATAAAGACACGTAATTCATACGTCCAGAAACAAGTCATGCATTCTGGTTTTACTAGGACTACTTCCCATCCTTGGTCTTGTGCAACATAACCGTTATGGCCGTTGATAAGACAGCGTGTTGTAACGTCGTCAAAGGGACGAGGGTTACGTAATGTCCAACAGTCCCGTAACAATCTAAAAACCTCATTTCTTACCCCAATTACCGACTCCGTCACTTGTGGGAACGTTTTGTTTAATAGCTGTAGCCCGATGTTCTTTTTCTCACTTTGGTGAGAAGCGAACATTACTAACCCATAAGCATAGCATGCTTCTTTATGTTGCATGTTAGCCGCTTTTTCTAAATCATGAAGTCCTATATTCGGATACATTGAGTCAAAATAATTTCTTAACCCGTTGCGTAAAATAGCATTTGGGTTCCCCGCAATATATGCGTCAAAGTAAACACATCGTAACTTATGGGTTTCCCAATGTGATATCCCCCATCTTTCAAACGAAAGTCTCTTATAAACCAAGACATTCTTGGAACGTTCTTCGAATGTCTTACAAACTGATCTCGCCTTAAATAGTTGTGCCGAGGAATTCTGACCGACTCTAGACAAGATTTCATCAATCATGTCTCCGGGTAGGTCTCTTAAAATATTGGGTTGTCTATCCATTTTGCGTTTTTATACTGTAAAATAGACAAGAGTTAGATTCATAAAAAAAAATACTTATTAATACAAGCAATTTTTACATATATCATAAAGCATAAGCACACTATATTACATATATTACACCACATGAATACAACTATCTTATTCCGACTCGCTTGTTTCTTCTTCTTCTTCGGTTTTGGTTCGTTTTGCCAAGTTTCTAGGGATATATGATTTTCCCCTAATACGAGCCATCGTTATCCACATTGGTTTAGAAAAACCTGGTGGTTTAGAGGTTCCCGGGTCATTGTTACAACTTAAGGACTTCGGGAGTTGACGATACATATAAAGTTCATCGGGGTTGGAATTAGATTTCTTTATTTTTATGCCCTTTCCCTTATTATTTTCTTTTGCCTTTTTAAATTCAGTTGGGGTAATTTCTATAACATCATCGGAATTCTCGTCAGAATCCGATTCATCGGAGAATTGGTAATCCTCCCAATATTTTGCTTCCTTGGCGGAAACACCATTGACCATAATTAACCTTGGTCGGTTGGTTGAGGATTTTCTTTTACTTAACCGTTTTATTATTTCCCCCACCGGTTCTATTTCTTCATCCGGTTCCGATTCTTCTTCCGGTTCCGATTCTTCTTCCGGTTCCGACTCTTCTTCCGGTTCCTCTTCGGGAACTTGTGAATCAGTCCACGAATCATTCCAATTTACATTTGACTCTTCATTATTATTAGGTGAGTCAATGGGACTTGTTCTAGAGGTAGACATCTATCACATAATATCAAACGCGTTAAGAGATTAATATATCACATAATATTCACATGTTAAAAATATATAGTTTCCAACAAAATTTGTTAAGCAATCATTTTTCAAGTAAACACGGTCGAAGTCCAGACTCACTAATGCATCCTAACAAACTCGATAAGACACACTAATGCAAAATTCTGGTTCTCTAAGACCAACGCTCTGATACCAACTGAAATGTCCCGTTCTTATTGATTAAAAACGTTCCATATTAATTGATTTCGTTGCGAGGTTTTGACCTCTATATGAGACGTTTTTCAAAGACTGCATTCATTTTTAAAACAAACCATAACCTTTATTTCATAAATAAAGATTTAAAAAGCTTTACGTAGATTATCAAATAATGATAATCTAAAATATCCTGTTTACACACGACCATTACATAATGGTTTACAATACAAATATGTTACATCGAAATCAGTTTCTTGAATGCAGTTTTTACACAATATCATACAAACATGGACTCCAAATCTTGTCCTTATTTTAGTATGCAACAGCGGAAGCTCTTAATATTCACCTGAGAATAAACATGCTTTAAACGTCAACAAAAATGTTGGTGAGTTATAGGTTTAACCTATATATATCAAATCGTAACAATAGACCACAAGATTTCATATTTCAATACACATCCCATACATAGAGATAAAAATCATTCATATGGTGAACACCTGGTAACCGACATTAACAAGATGCATATATAAGAATATCCCCATCATTCCGGGACACCCTTCGGATATGATATAAATTTCGAAGTACTAAAGCATCCGGTACTTTGGATGGGGTTTGTTAGGCCCAATAGATCTATCTTTAGGATTCGCGTCAATTAGGGTGTCTGTTCCCTAATTCTTAGATTACCAGACTTAATAAAAAGGGGCATATTCGATTTCGATAATTCAACCATAGAATGTAGTTTCACGTACTTGTGTCTATTTTGTAAATCATTTATAAAACCTGCATGTATTCTAATCCCAAAAATATTAGATTTTAAAAGTGGGACTATAACTCACTTTCACAAATTTTTACTTCGTCGGGAAGTAAGACTTGGCCACTGGTTGATTCACGAACCTATAACAATATATACATATATATCAAAGTATGTTCAAAATATATTTACAACACTTTTAATATATTTTGATGTTTTAAGTTTATTAAGTCAGCTGTCCTCGTTAGTAACCTACAACTAGTTGTCCACAGTTAGATGTACAGAAATAAATCGATAAATATTATCTTGAATCAATCCACGACCCAGTGTATACGTATCTCAGTATTGATCACAACTCGAACTATATATATTTTGGAATCAACCTCAACCCTGTATAGCTAACTCCAACATTCACATATAGAGTGTCTATGGTTGTACCGAAATATATATAGATGTGTCGACATGATAGGTCGAAACATTGTATACGTATCTATGGTATCTCAAGATTACATAATATACAATACAAGTTGATTAAGTTATGGTTGGAATAGATTTGTTACCAATTTTCACGTAGCTAAAATGAGGAAAATTATCCAATCTTGTTTTACCCATAACTTCTTCATTTTAAATCTGTTTTGAGTGAATCAAATTGCTATGGTTTCATATTGAACTCTATTTTATGAATCTAAACAGAAAATTATAGGTTTATAGTCGGAAAAATAAGTTACAAGTCGTTTTTGTAAAGGTAGTCATTTCAGTCGAAAGAACGACGTCTAGATGACCATTTTAGAAAACATACTTCCACTTTGAGTTTAATCATAATTTTTGGATATAGTTTCATGTTCATAATAAAAATCATTTTCTCAGAATAACAACTTTAAAATCAAAGTTTATCATAGTTTTTAATTAACTAACCCAAAACAGCCCGCGGTGTTACTACGACGGCGTAAATCCGGTTTTACGGTGTTTTTCGTGTTTCCAGGTTTTAAATCATTAAGTTAGCATATCATATAGATATAGAACATGTGTTTAGTTGATTTTAAAAGTCAAGTTAGAAGGATTAACTTTTGTTTGCGAACAAGTTTAGAATTAACTAAACTATGTTCTAGTGATTACAAGTTTAAACCTTCGAATAAGATAGCTTTATATGTATGAATCGAATGATGTTATGAACATCATTACTACCTTAAGTTCCTTGGATAAACCTACTGGAAAAGAAAAAAATGGATCTAGCTTCAATGGATCCTTGGATGGCTCGAAGTTCTTGAAGCAGAATCATGACACGAAAACAAGTTCAAGTAAGATCATCACTTGAAATAAGATTGTTATAGTTATAGAAATTGAACCAAAGTTTGAATATGATTATTACCTTGTATTAGAATGATAACCTACTGTAAGAAACAAAGATTTCTTGAGGTTGGATGATCACCTTACAAGATTGGAAGTGAGCTAGCAAACTTGAAAGTATTCTTGATTTTATGAAACTAGAACTTTTGGAATTTATGAAGAACACTTAGAACTTGAAGATAGAACTTGAGAGAGATCAATTAGTTGAAGAAAATTGAAGAATGAAAGTGTTTGTAGGTGTTTTTGGTCGTTGGTGTATGGATTAGATATAAAGGATATGTAATTTTGTTTTCATGTAAATAAGTCATGAATGATTACTCATATTTTTGTAATTTTATGAGATATTTCATGCTAGTTGCCAAATGATGGTTCCCACATGTGTTAGGTGACTTACATGGGCTGCTAAGAGCTGATCATTGGAGTGTATATACCAATAGTACATACATCTAAAAGCTGTGTATTGTACGAGTACGAATACGGGTGCATACGAGTAGAATTGTTGATGAAACTGAACGAGGATGTAATTGTAAGCATTTTTGTTAAGTAGAAGTATTTTGATAAGTGTATTGAAGTCTTTCAAAAGTGTATAAATACATATTAAAACACTACATGTATATACATTTTAACTGAGTCGTTAAGTCATCGTTAGTCGTTACATGTAAGTGTTGTTTTGAAACCTTTAGGTTAACGATCTTGTTAAATGTTGTTAACCCAATGTTTATAATATCAAATGAGATTTTAAATTATTATATTATCATGATATTATCATGTATGAATATCTCTTAATATGATATATATACATTAAATGTCTTTACAACGATAATCGTTACATATATGTCTCGTTTAAAAATCATTAAGTTAGTAGTCTTGTTTTTACATATGTAGTTCATTGTTAATATACTTAATGATATGTTTACTTATCATAGTATCATGTTAACTATATATATATCCATATATATGTCATCATATAGTTTTTACAAGTTTTAACGTTCGTGAATCACCGGTCAACTTGGGTGGTCAATTGTCTATATGAAACATATTTCAATTAATCAAGTCTTAACAAGTTTGATTGCTTAACATGTTGGAAACATTTAATCATGTAAATATCAATCTCAATTAATATATATAAACATGGAAAAGTTCGGGTCACTACATAGGTCACTTAAAATCAACTGTTATAGATGATGGAAAAGTGATTACTATGTATTTGGGACAGATAGAGACTCTTAAGGCGGAAAAGGATTCCTTTAAGTTGAAATATGAGTCTCAGAAAGCTAGGATTGACAATTGGCAGAGGATGTCTTATGTGAAACAGACTCTTAATCATCCTAACCAAAAGGGTTTAGGTTATGACCAGGTTGCCCCACCACTTATGGGTGAGTATATTAACAAACCAGTTGAGAAATGTAAGGGTCCGGTTGTAGAACCAGGATATGGTAAGACTAAGAAAACACCTGTTAAGAGTTCTAGTAAGGTGGTTGAGTCAAAGAAACCTATAGATGTTGTCTGTGAAACAGAGTCAGATACTGATATCTACACTGAGAAAGACATCAAACCTTTTAAGCTTGTCACTAAACCGGTTACCATCCTGAAAAACCCTGCTAATGCTAGTAAGGTGATTGAAAGTCAAAAGGCTCAGTCTAAGAGCACTGTGACTCCCAAACAAAATAAGAAGAAGAACACTCAGGGAGTGTCACCTAAGTTTGTCAGTAAGGGAATGTTAGATGGAACAGGTCCTAAGGTAGAACAACCACCAAAAGGTGAGAGTTCCAATTCTGGTAATGTGTCCAAGTATGTTCCTTCTAGTCGTCGACAGACTGTTTAGCAACAAGTCTTGTCACCCCTTACGACTAGACAACATGCCGAACCGCCTAGAAGACAGTTTTCACCAATTAGACGCAAATTGTTTAATTCTTCTGATCATGATAATGTTAACTGCTTCAATTGTGGGATGCTGGGACACAGGGCTGTGAATTGTAAACCCATTCGACAGACAACTAGAAGGGAGGTTGATCTTAGTCCAAATCGTTCCTTTAATAGGAGATCACCTTCACCAGTGTTTAAATCTTCTTCTATGAAAATAAATGAAACAAAGGTTTTTCAAACTAATGATTACTATAGAAAACCATTACCGAAAAACACAGTTTGGAAACCTAAATCAGAAGTTAAGGGTGTTCAAAATCCTGAAGGTCCTTCTGGATCTAAAGGACAATGGGTGGAGTTACTAGTTGTTGGCGTTGATGGGAAACCCACTGCCATTAGGGAATGGGTGGCCCTTTCTAACTAATCCTCTGAATTTAATGTGCAGGTCGCCTACAATCCACGCTGCAGTACTTGGATTGTTGATAGTGGGGTGTCCAGGCACATGACAGGGAACTTGTCTTTGCTTTCTAATGTGAAAACAGTGGATGGAGGACCAGTTTCTTTTGCAGGTAGTGAAGGAGGATTTATTACTGCTCAGGGTGTTATCGCTAATGAGAACGTCAGCTTTGATAAAGTTAATTATGTAGAGCAGATGTCGAACAATCTGCTTTCAGTTTCACAAGTTGCTGACAAAAAGTATACTGTTGCTTTTGATGATAAGTTTTGTTATATTTTGAGAAAAGAGTTTGTTATTCCGGAAGACATGATTCTGATGACTGCTCCAAGGTGCAAGGATCTCTATATCCTTGATATGCGTAAGGCTCATGTTAAAACAGCTACAGGCCATCAGGCCTTCGTTTCTAAGGCTACTGAACAGGAGTCGATTATCTGGCACAAGCGTATGGGTCATCTGAGTCTATGGAAGATGAATAATCTAGTCCACAATGAATTAGTTAAAGGTGTGAATGTTAAGAGTTTTCATATTCCTGAAGGTTGTCTTTCGTGTAAGCAAGGGAAACAGACTAAAAAGTCACACACTGCCAAGAAGCATCATTCAGTTAATATTCCTTTGAAGTTGTTGCACATGGATCTCTTTGGTCTAGTTAACTGTAAAACTCTCACCGGAGAGTCTTATTGCTTGGTAGTTACAGATGAATATTCCTGTTTCTTGTGGGTTGTGATGTTGAAACACAAGTTAGATACTTTCGATCATATTAAAGTTTTGATTCTGAAGCTCGAAAGTTTATATAAGTTAAAGGTTAGGAAGATTCGTACTGATAATGGTACGGAGTTTAAGAATAATCAGATGCTGTTGTTTTGCAATGATAAGGGGATACAATAATAGTTCAGTCTTGCCTATACACCACAGTCAAATGTTGTTGCTGAAAGAAAGAATAGGACTCTAATTGAAACCGCAAGAACAATGCTAGCTGATTCATGTCTTCCAATTGTTTTCTGGGGTGAAGCAGTGAGTACAGCATGCTATGTGATGAACAGAGTTCTAGTGGTAAAGAGACACGGTAAAACGTGTTATGAACTGATACACAAGAGAAAGCCTAACATTAAGCATTTTGAACCTTTTGGTGCTTCTTGTACTATTCTGGTACGAGACGCTGGAGGGAAATTTAATTCAAAGGTTGTCTCTGGTATCTTCTTGGGATATAGGAATCCGAATAAAAGAGTGTATAATACTGAGTCAAAGTGTGTGGAAGAACGGTATGAGGTCGATATTCAGCGCAATGCTCCGCCTCATGTGATTAAAGGGTTCGCATGGCAGTTTGAGTATGATAAGTTATTTAATTCCTTCAATCTTCCACCAGAAGCTACAGAGGAAGAAATTCTAACTCAGATATTGTTTGATTCTCAAAACTCTACTGAGAATGTTATTACTATTCCAGCACAAGTTCAGAATACGGTTTCTAGCTTACAACTAAGTCCGCAGAGTGTTAGAGGTAATTTTGATTCAAATGAGGACGGGGTAGTATATACAGATGAAGATAGTGAGCTTGAAGATGACGAGGAAGTTAGTTGAATGCAACTGACAGAGGAACATCTTAATCCTCTATATAATCAACCACCAACTGTAACAGTGCCTGAACCGCCAACTGAAGCAGGAGGTGTACGTAGATCCAATCGTGTTATTCTGCCACCTAAACGTCTTGATGATTATTATGTGGATTCAAGAGGCATTCCTCATATTAGTATTCCTCAAGCGAAGTCTAATGAAGCTTCTACATCTGGACTTCCGACTACATCAGAGGTTCCTGTGACAAGTGTAAGTTCAACAGTAGCAGACGATGTTCAGACAGAGAGTGCAAATGTAGTGACAGCCTTTTATTCATCACTGAATAAGACAGGAAAAATATGTGTGCATGCTCACTCATGTTATGTGTGTCAAATCGAACCTAAAGATGATTATGAGGCATTAAAGTATGACGAGTGGGTTAGTGCAATGCAAGAGGAGCTGTTACAATTTAAACATTTAAAGGTTTGGAAGCTAGTCAATCCACTACATGGTTATGTGCCCTATGGTCTTCGATGGGTTTTGAAAAATAAGAAGGATGAACAGGGTATTGTTATCAGAAACAAAGCTAGATTGGTGGTGAAGGGATATCAACAGATCCCTGAAATTGACTATGATGAGGTATTTGCTCCGGTAGCGAGACTGGAGGCTATTAGGATTTTCTTGTCCTTTGCATCCTTCATGGGATTTAAAGTTTTTCAGATGGATGTTAAAAGCGCATTTTTGTATGGAGAGATCAATGAAAGAGTGTTTGTTGAACAACCACCCGCTTTCGAAGACCAGCATTTCCCAGAAAAGGTTTATCGACTTGAAAAGGCACTTTATGGTCTTCACCAAGCTCCGAGAGCATGGTATGCAACGTTGTCCAACTATATGCTTGAAAACAGTTTTAGGAGAGGTGTCATTGATCAAATACTTTTCATCAAGAAGAAGAGACAACATCTTATGTTAGTGCAGGTTTATGTTGATGATATTATCTTCGGGTCAACAGATCAGGGAATGGTTGATGAGTTTGAGAAGGTCATGAGCAAAAGTTCAAAATGAGTTCAATGGGAACGATAAAGTTTTTCTTAGGTCTGCAGGTAGCTTAGACGGATAAAGGCATCTTTTTGCATCAAACCAAGTATGTTGCTGATATTCTGAAGAGGTTTCAAATGGAAGCAGAAAGACCAGCTAAGACTCCGTTGTCTGTGAATCATGGGATATCACCTGATTGTGAGAGTGCTTCAGTGGACCAAACGTTATACAGGGCAATCATAGGTTCTCTAATGTATCTTACAGCTTCTCGACTAGATATCATGTTTGCGGTTTGTCTGTGTTCCCGTTATCAGGCGAATCCTAATGTTCATCATATGTTCGTGGTTAAAAATATTCTGAGGTATTTGAAAGATACACCGAGTTTAGGGTTATGGTATCCGTGTGAGGATGGTTTTGATCTCACAGCGTATAGTGATTCTGACTATGGAGGTTGTAAGAAAGATTTTAAGTCAACATCAGGAGGCTGTCAGTTTCTTGGTAGCAAACTAGTTACATGGCAGTGTAAGAAGCGGACATTAGTGGCTCAGTCCACGTGTGAAGCAGAATATATTGCCGCGGCCAGCTGTACATCACAGGTTATCTGGATTCAACAGCAACTACGTGACTACGGTTTGCAAATTTCTAACACTCCTATTTATGTTGATAATACTGTTGCCATAGCTGTCACTAAAAATCTCGTAAATCATTCTAAAACGAAACATATAGGGATTAAATACCATTTCATTAGAGATTGCTATGAGAAAAAGTTGATAGATGTAGTGCAGATAGACACTACAGCCCAAAGGGCTGATCTCTTCACTAAAGCTTTTGATAAATCACGCTTTGATTTTCTGTTAAAAGAAATAGGTATTAAATTGCTTTCTAACGTGGTTCCTGAAACTGAAGTTCCTAATACAGAGGAACCTAACCAAGAGACTGAGTTGTGAAGGACTTGCAACTACTTGTATAATATGTGTAGCTTTGCATGGTAGTTTGTAGATCATTTGCATGTTTACTTTCCATTTGCATGATAGATTAGTTTTGCTGATATTTCTGCATGTTTGCTTATGTTTTTAGATAGTTTTATACTTTTGTACAGAGAAAATTAAAAAGCCATAAAAATCAGAAAAACCAGAAAAACAAATAAAAATTGAAAAATGGAAAATCCATAAAAAAATTGAAAAGTCTGAAAATGAGTTGCTTATTATGTTTGCGGGGAAGTGATTGCAATACTAAACTGACATGTAAGTTGTGAAAAACAAATAGTACAGAATGTTTGATAATGTGTTAGTAGATTTTATTGGCCTAATTCTAGATAGAGATGATCACACTAACAAAGCGTAAATATCATGATGAGAAAATCATGGAAAGATTTACAGCGGTTGAGGGTAGTCATCTACTTATCACTGAATTTGTACTGAGAAATGATTGTTCAGAAACTCAACAGACGGTTGAGGTCTCCCCTACTACGATTTATACTCGGTAGCAAAGGATAATTTTGTGAGTCCCCAAGGTGAGCATACTTTGTCCATGATGCTTACTTGTTTCTATTTACCTTTATTACTTGGACCGAAATTCAACAACATACATATCGGGTACCCAAAAGGAGGTGTTTTCTCTTGAAGGGTTGAGAAGTGCAGTCTTGTATCACAAACACATAATGATTTGTATATTGCAACGTCATCGGGTTCTAGATTTTAACATCAGAAGATTAGTTTTCCATGCAGTTACTTCTAAAGTCAAAGACAGTGGTGCATCATCATCATGTATAGTTTTTTTTATTTATTTATTTTGTTTGTTTTATTTATGGAGAAAAGGTAACATCAAAAAAAAAGTGTTCTGTTATGTTTATGTTTATTTATTTCAGGTTACTAATAACATGATGCATCACATTACTATAAAAGAATCATGGATCAAGAATTGAACAAAGCTTCGAAGATTTTCATGTTATCTACGTCTGAGACAACATTGATTCCAATCGGAGAATTATTTGAACGATTTAGTTATCTACATCCGAGGGGGAGAATTTATTAGATCATCAGATATAGAGAACTTAAATCATTCAGTTCACATCTCATTTAGTGAACTTTACATCTTTTGTCTGTGGTATGGGATTGTACCTATTGACCTGGATAGAGGGAATATCTTCTGGAGGATATCTTAGCATTCCATCACTCATATATATATATATATATATATATATATATATATATATATATATATATATATATATATATATATATATATATATATATATATATATATATATATATATATATATCACTTCCATCCATCCAACATCATACATCATACTATTTTCGTTTAAGTATGAGGTTTATAGCGACCGGTATGCGCCTTAACAAAGTATGCAATAAATTTGAGATTATCAATGTTATCTGAAACAAAAAGTGTAAGTTTAAGGTAGAAGCTCATGGCTGACAGGGTTGCTAGAAACATCGTGAGATGGTTCTGTTCAATCAAATTGAAAGTACATTGATGTGATAAGAGGACAGCGTCAACATTTATGCTCAATTGTTCTACCTGAAACATCGTGCGATCTCAAATGAGGACTGACTTTGTGATCAAAATCTGGCATTGAAAAATGTTAAAGTAATTAATATAACGTGATCATCGAAGTCTAGAGTGAAAGTTGGTAAATGTTTACTGATATATTTGAAAGCTGTTTTGTATATGCTTTATCACATAAATGAATGAACTGTGGAATAACATGTCAATATAGTTCAGTTCTGATCCCCGAATCAAAAAGATTTAATCAATTTGATATGTCAACTCACAAAAAGATGTGTTATGCTCCTTGTAGTGTGTTTCATGATAAGCAGTATTACCTGTTCCTATGCTGATAACATCGGATATCTATTTATGCTATTGATTAATCAAGCTGATGTTAGAAGTTGATTTATTGCAGACCTAAAAGGTTAAAAGTTACTGAATATGTCTGTTATAATATTGCTGATCATGATATGCTGAATCTTGTACAGTAGTTTGCTTTGTGAATTTGCATATGCTTTCTTATCTGAAAATTCCAAAATTGTTTGCATTCATAAGTTAGTTGCATGTGCATTTCTGTTTCATATAGTAAGCTTAACAACTCAGTTCTCGGAAAGGTTTACTGTGAAAGGAATCCTATGTTTTTCGTTAAATTTGAAAACAAGTTGTTTAGAGCTTAACGGTACAAAGCGTGTTTGATTTATACTGTGGAGATTAGTCCCAAGGGGAGTGAATGTGAAAAAGAAGGTAAAGTTTGAGTATGAAAAGTGTTAAGTTTTTTAAATTTTCCTAAGTCAAGACCACCGGCCGACTGTGATTACCCTCGGCCGAAGGACTCTGACACTCGACCGAGTGTCTGGACCATCGGGCTGAAGGATTAGACCATCGGCCGATGGTCACTGACAGGGTATAAAAAGACCCAAAGTCGATCGGGTCAGTCACTTTGTGCAAATTTTGTGAGATTTTACCTTCGATTTTCAAGTGAAAGAGAAAGGAGTTTTTGTCCGATAGATTTGTGCATCTTTCCTTTGTGATTCCAGCGCCGTTAACGAGGTATACTAATTCATTTTCATTTGTTTTAAATCATTAATTTTATATTCGAGGTATAAATCGTTAATCGAGTGACTTGTAGACATAATCTGTTATGATTGATGATTTATTTGTGTTTATCGGTCCCTTTAGAGACTATTGTGACCTGGAATTAACTCAGAAACAACAGTTTGATCGAATTGATTTATTGAGTAAAAACAGATCTGATGAACTACACTCGGCCGATGGTCTCTAACCATCGACCGATGGTGTCTTACACTCGGCCGTATGACTCTACACTCGGCCGTAGGTCCCCAAGTTGATCAGTTGTCAGATTTTTGGTGGTGTGTTTAGACCAACTGCCGTAGGTCTAGACCATCGGACCGATGGTCTAGTCCATCGATCGATGGTCACTTAATTGGACCGATGGTTGGTTTTTATGTTTATTCTGATTGAATTTTAGGTCTCTGATAATCTTTGTTATGCATATCTAATGCTAGTGCTTGTAGTCTTTATTAGAATGTCAGGTGGTTCCTTTATTGGGCAATGGATGTTTAACATCGACCGTAGGAGAATTCTAGCTAGTGGACGACCCATCTTAGTGGAACAAAAGGTCATTGCGACTCGACAGACCTATAGCCTTTGGGAACAAATTGGATGTCAAGCATTCTTAGACATTGGGGATTACTTTTGTCCTGATTTGTTGTGGGAATTTTATGCCAATGTTGCCTTAGAAGATAGCAAGAAGAAATTTGCCCACTCAGGCTTATTTGATCAACGGTATAAGTGGACCATGGAGGAATTCTCAAACCTGTTGAATGTTCCTTACACTGGGGTTAAAATACTATATCCTAGAAAAGATCTACGAAAGATTCCCAATAGATTCAAACTGTCTGACATAATTGCAAGGTTATGTAAGCCAGGGAAAGTAGTTAATGCTAGTAGGGTTGAGATTAGTGATGACAAGGTGTCACAACAACATGAGATACACTTGAGAATAATCAAAAGTAATGTGACCTTTAGGAGAGAAGGAGATAATCTGTTGTCTAGTACTGAAGCTATGTTTTTGTATTGCCTACTAGAGGGTATTCAAGTGAATATGGGCCACTTTCTCATTCATGTGATGAAAGATTTTCTTGAGATGGAAGAACCATTTCCTTATGCAGCCTTATTGCATAATTTGTTTGAGAAACTTGGTGTGGTTTAATATGAGGAAAAGCTAGTGCCAGAAAATCCCATTGTGGGATAAGTGATTTTAAGTTTATGTTTATGTTTCTGTGTTTGTTTTTGTTATTATGTATTTTCTGCTTGGTATGTAATTTGATGATGCTAACCTGTTAGCATTGATATACTGTTCTATATCTGTAATACTCTTACTTCGAACATGTAATTGTGATCTTGATCTTATGGACTAAATGATGTAATATATTCTGTGATGATCATATTGTGATATCTAATAAGTCATGAATATATAATACTGATTTGAAATTGTGTTTGCAGTTATTGTTAATCATGTCAGGTGCTCAAATAGATCAAGAGCAGGTAGTCCATGGATCTGAAACTGAATCATCAGGTGGACCAGAATCAGCTAATCTTCCAGGATTGAAAGCCTGCAGTGGTTCAAACTTGACTGCTTGTTTGAACGAGAGGGGTCTGTATGCTGGAAAATACAAAGGAGTGATAGAGTTTCTGAAGCGTTCTAGAATCTTTGCTGCTGTATCCATGTCGTGTACTGCTTATTATTCTCATCAGAGAGAATTCTTGGAGAAGGCTAAAGTTGAGACTGTAGATGACCGAAAGATGATTGGGAGTTCTGTGTGTGGTCAAGAGGTTAAGATTTCTGAAGACACTATTCGCAACACATTTCTGTTTGAGGATGATGAGGATATGCCCAAGAAGTTGTCCAAGACAAAAATTACTGGGTGTATGTTAAGGTGTAAGTATACTGGTGATATTACTCGAGCTACAATCAAGAGAAGTGGGTTCACTCCACCGTACAGATACTTGTCACTGGTTGTGGTTAAATGTTTAAGTCCGTTACAAGGTGGGTTTGATGAACTGAGCGAGATCTATCAAGGAATGTTTGCTGCGTTGGTTTTGAAAGCTGATTTCAATTTCTCGGGAGTTATCTTTGATTTGCTGGTGGAGAATGTGAGCAGCAAGTTATATTTGATTTATCCGAGGTTTTTACAGATTATGATCAACCGTCAAACTGTTGATTTGCCAAGATTGAAGAAAGATATCATTGAGTTGAAACATATGACAGATCTTACTTTCAATCAACTGATTCAGAAGAAGAGTGCTGATGATGGCAAGCTAGTTTGTCATCTTGCGAGAGAAAACTATCAGTGTCCTCCAGGAAATAAATGGAGAAGTGAGACTAGTGTTTCTAATAGGGAGCCTGATTTTGAGGTGGCTAATAGCGATGAGGAAGTGGATCAACCGATAAATACTCAGACTGTAGATGGATCTGGTACGGGTGCGTTAGTTGATGAGACAGGAGATGTTCGTCCTGATGTTGGTTTTGATGATGTTTCTAGGGGATCAAAAAGGAGAATGGTTGAAGATGAGAGTTCTCAGGTCTTAACAAAGCTGAAATTAAAAAAGAGGTTCAAGCTGGTTTATAAAGATGCTGGTGGATCATCAGCTAGAACTCAACCGGTAACACCAACACCGCAGACTCAAGGACAACAAACTTCACAACAGCAACGTCCATCAACACAACAGTCACCACCTGTAGTTCAACAAGTCTCCCAAGAGACTGTTTCTACTCCTACTTTGGAAGCTCCGACTCATGCTGGAACTGAAGGACGTGTTAGTTCCTCGACTCTTCGTACTCTGAATGATTTATATGTTCAAGCTATGGCTGATAACTTGAGAATGAAAAAGGAAATGGATGAAAAGGTTGAGCAACTGAAGGAGGAGAATCATGTTAAGTCTGAGGATGTTACACGGTTAACGTTGCAAGTTGACCTTTTGCAAAGTAAAGTTGGTGATCAGTCGTTGTTATTGACTGATGCGAAAAGAGAAGCTTCTCAAGCTAAGGAGTTGGCTGCATCAGCTTTTGCTAAGGTGACTGCGTGGGAAGAAAATTTTGATTTGGTAGAGATGCCTGAGGATGAGACTGATAACAGAATGGTGGAGGCTCCTGGTTCCTCCAAAGCTACAGCACTGTCAGTAATTCCTCTTAAAATTGATTATAGTTTTAGTGATTTATTTTCTAAACAGGACGAGCTCAAGCATTCTGTTATTTATGATGAACTAGAAGAGGGAGAGATCCCTCACAACCTCTCTAGAGAAGAGCTGGACGAACTGGTGCGTCTAGAGCAAGAGGAAGCTAAAGCTGCTGACGCACAGTCCGATGATCCTCCATCTGAGGATGACTCTTTTGGCCCTGAGGTTACAGAGGGTTTTAGCGATAGAGATGTAGATGATATAGTTGAAGATGTTACTCATGAAGATTTTCCTACATATCGAAATGATAAGAATGAAGATCTTCCTGGTTTTGATGAATTGTTTAAGACTGATGATGAGATTTTGAACAGAAGGTGTAAAGAAAAGGAAAGGACTGAAGTTTTACCTGAAGGTTTCTTGCCTGTTAAATATAATGATAAATCAGTTGAGAAGTTGGAAGCTGATTGGAGAGATATCTTGAGGATCAGAAAGTATTGTGAGAAATCGAAGCTTGAGCCGAAGTATTTGAAGATGATTAATCTGAGAAAGAGTGCGAAAGGAAGAATTCTTGTCTGGGCTTACATTGAAGAATTCAACATGTTTGCGGTTAAGCGAGAGTTTGGCGTTGATTATTTCAAACATGGTCACGAATTCAAGTCACTACTGTACTTTGAGCTAATGCAGATTGCCAGGTTAAGGATGTTGTATTGTGGAATGAACGATCGATCTTCGTTACTGGTGAAGAAGATTCGAATTTCATTTAATTCAAAGAATTGGGAAGGTTTTAGGCCAGAGTTTCCTAGGATTATTTACAAAGTTAACCAAGAACTGGTGAATCTCAAAGAATTGTAAAGTACAAGCGGGCAAAGACGATGAAGAAGGTACCATTGAGGAATTTGTCGCAAAATTGGAGTCAGAGATTCAGATGGTGGTTTTATGATGATCATTCAGAAGAAGCTGTGAGTAACATCACCATCAGCCCGTAGTATGATATTTTCCACTTTGGACACAAGCCGATCACCGACGGGCTACCCGCGCACGAGTACAACCCCGGATCGCACTTCAACCTCACGGATTTGCTTCTCGGGTAAACACCCTCAAAACGCGTCATCACAGAGTGCGCAGCACAACTGGTATGATACTGTCCGCTCTGGGCCACAGGCCGATCACCGACAGGCCAACTTGCCCCGGATCGCACCTACCAGCACGGCTTTAAACGCGTCTTACCAGAAGAGGTATCCACACCCTTATAAGGAGTGCTTTGTTTTCCTCTCCCACCGATGTGGGACGAGTCTGTTACAACTCTCCCCCCCTTCGGGACACTGCGTCCCCGCAGTGCACATCGATGCAGGCCCCAGCTCTGATACCATAAGTAACATCACCATCAGCCCGTAATATGATATTGTCCGCTTTGGACACAAGCCGATCACCGACGAGCTACCCGCGCACGAGTACAACCCCGGATCGCACTTCAACCTCACGGATTTGCTTCTCGGGTAAACACCCTCAAAACACGTCATCACAGAGTGCGCAGCACAACTGGTATGATACTGTCCGCTCTGGGCCACAGGCCGATCACCGACAGGCCAACTTGCCCCGGATCGCACCTACCCGCACGGCTTTAAACGCGTCTTACCAGAAGAGGTATCCACACCCTTATAAGGAGTGCTTTGTTTTCCTCTCCCACCGATGTGGGACGAGTCTGTTACATTAATACACTTAATAATATATTTACTTATAATTTAACATAATTAACCAAGTGTATCAATATCTTAATATGATTCATATGTACCTAGTAAGACGTTGTTATAACGATAATCGTTATATATATCATTTTCGAGTTTCTTAAATTAATAGTCTCATTTTTATGTATATAACTCATTGTTAAAATACCTAATGAGATACATACTTATAATAAAATCATGTTAACTATATATATAACCATTTATATGTCATCGTATAGTTTTTACAAGTTTTAACGTTCGTGAATCACCGGTCAACTTGGGTGGTCAATTGTCTATATGAAACCTATTTCAATTAATCAAGTCTTAACAAGTTTCATTGCTTAACATGTTGGAAACACTTAATTATGTAAATAACAATTTCATTTAATATATATATAAACATGGAAAAGTTCGGGTCACTACAGTACCTACCCGTTAAATAAATTTCGTCCCGAAATTTTAAGCAGTTGGAGGTGTTGACGTATCTTCTGGAAATAAATGCGGGTATTTCTTCTTCATCTGATCTTCACGCTCCCAGGTGAACTCGAGTCCTCTACGAGCATTCCATCGAACCTTAACAATCGGTATCTTGTTTTGTTTAAGTGTCTTAACCTCACGATCCATTATTTCGACGGGTTCTTCAATGAATTGAAGTTTTTCATTGATTTGGATTTCGTCCAACAGAATAGTGAGATCTTCTTTAGCAAAACATTTCTTCAAATTTGAGATGTGCAAAGTGTTATGTACAGCCGCGAGTTGTTGAGGTAGCTCCAGTTGGTAAGCTACTGGTCTGACACGATCTATAATCTTAAATGGTCCAATGTACCTTGGATTTAGTTTCCCCCGTTTACCAAATTGAACAACGCCTTTCCAAGGTGAAACATTAAGCATGACCATTTCTCCAATTTCAAACTCTATATCTTTTCTTTTACTGTCCGCGTAGCTCTTTTGTCGACTCTGGGCGGTTTTCAATCTTTGTTGAATTTGGATGATTTTCTCGATAGTTTCTTGTATTATCTCCGGACCCGTAATATGTCTATCCCCCACTTCACTCCAACAAATTGGAGACCTGCACTTTCTACCATAAAGTGCTTCAAACAGCGCCATCTCAATGCTTGAATGGTAGCTGTTGTTGTAGAAAAATTCTGCTAACGGTAGATGTCGATCCCAACTGTTTCCGAAATCAATAACACAAGCTCGTAGCATGTCTTCAAGCGTTTGTATCATTCTTTCGCTCTGCCCATCAGTTTGTGGATGATAGGCAGTACTCATGTCTAGACGAGTTCCCAATGCTTGCTGTAATGTCAGCCAGAATCTTGAAATAAATCTGCCATCCCTATCAGAGATAATAGAGATTGGTATTCCATGTCTGGAGACGACTTCCTTCAAATACAGTCGTGCTAACTTCTCCATCTTGTCATCTTCTCTTATTGGCATGAAGTGTGCTGATTTGGTGAGACGATCAACTATTACCCAAATAGTATCAAAACCACTTGCAGTCCTTGGCAATTTAGTGATGAAATCCATGGTAATGTTTTCCCATTTCCATTCCGGAATTTCAGGTTGTTGAAGTACACCTGATGGTTTCCGATGCTCAGCTTTTACCTTAGAACACGTTAAACATTCTCCTACGTATTTAGCAACATCGGCTTTCATACCCGGCCACCAAAAATGTTTCTTAAGATCCTTGTACATCTTCCCCGTTCCAGGATGTATCGAGTATCTGGTTTTATGAGCTTCTCTAAGTACCATTTCTCTCATATCTCCAAATTTTGGTACCCAAATTCTTTCAGCCCTATACCGGGTTCCGTCTTCCCGAATATTAAGATGCTTCTCCGATCCTTTGGGTATTTCATCCTTTAAATTTCCCTCTTTTAAAACTCCTTGTTGCGCCTCCTTTATTTGAGTAGTAAGGTTAGTGTGAATCATTATATTCATAGATTTTACTCGAATGGGTTCTCTGTCATTTCTGCTCAAGGCGTCGGCTACCACATTTGCCTTCCCCGGGTGGTAACGAATCTCAAAGTCGTAATCATTCAACAATTCAATCCACCTACGCTGCCTCATATTCAGTTGTTTCTGATTAAATATGTGTTGAAGACTTTTGTGGTCGGTATATATAATACTTTTGACCCCATATAAGTAGTGCCTCCAAGTCTTTAATGCAAAAACAACCGCGCCTAATTCCAAATCATGCGTCGTATAATTTTGTTCGTGAATCTTCAATTGTCTAGAAGCATAAGCAATCACCTTCGTTCGTTGCATTAATACACAACCGAGACCTTGCTTTGATGCGTCACAATAAATCACAAAATCATCATTCCCTTCAGGCAATGACAATATAGGTGCCGTAGTTAGCTTTTTCTTCAATAACTGAAACGCTTTCTCTTGTTCATCATGTAGCGACCCCGACAAATCGTCAAGTGACGGCGTCGTCTACATGGGTCCCATTACCTGGTCATAAGTCTTTATGACAACGTTTGACCAAAATATGTCGCCTTCATTTCAACATAAAGATTGTTTCCAAAGTTTAAAAAAATTGTTCAACCAAAAGTTAAGTTACAAGGTTATAAGTACAAATGAAATCTAGGCGACACGGTTTAAAGTAAAGTCATAAGACGCTCCATGAAATGCATGTATACTCGACATCCAATGCAAGTATCAAATAATGAGCGGAAGCATGTATCACATATCGTGCAAGACCTGAGAAAAACATAGAAATCTGTCAACGAAAACGTTGGTGAAATCATAGGTTTAAGTAAGTAAGTGAGTAAAAGTAAGTAAGTCGAACCACAAGGTTTGAAAAGTTGAAATAATAGTAATACATTCTAAAAGTTAATATTCACGAGCACCCAATTATCAAAGCTTAACATTCCATCCATTGTATACCCCATCCATAGTGCTAGAACAAACACTGATTCTCGAAAATATATTTCATCCGTAGACGGTAGCGAACCGTCAAAGATGAGGGTTGTCAACCCATATGGCCATATAACATAAGTTCTCGCTTACACCCGGCAAGTGTAACTAATGATAATCGAATTGAGGATTTTTGTTCTAAACTCGTATGTAGAATGTTTGTTTTCCCGTTCTTGTGTTCACTTAATTCAAAAGAATCGTTTATGTTTTCTCATCCCAAATATAAGTTCAAAAAGAGTAAAAGTGGGACTATGATCTCACCTTTGATTGCAAGAGTGAAATAGTACTTCAACAAGTAAACGTGCAAAGAACAATGCTAGTCTCGACCTAAACAATTAGGTTGTATCAATAACGATAGTCACGAAGGGTCAAAGATGTTCAATTAGTCCTATGGCTCGACACGACTCGATTATGTAGCATGTGAGGCAAATTGTCAAGTTTCATGCAAGATACAAGTATAGAATCATGTTAGGAAGATTGCATAATTAATTGGTTAAGTTTGAAAAAAAGTCAAACTTGGTCGGGTCAAAGTCAACGAAAAAGTCAACATGTTCGGGTCAGGTCCCGGACTATTTTTCTATGCTAATTATTCATATACAAGTGTATTAAAACAAGTTTCATGTGAATCGGAGGTCCGTAGGTCATCAAACATTTCACGTGAAATGGGACGAGGAGGTCAGAATCTGACCAGGTACATCTGCGCGCCGCGCGGGGATGGGGCGCGCCGCGCCACCATCTGTGCAGGTCTGTTTCTGTTTTTCCACAAGTATGCACGAGCCAAAATCAATTCTAACACAACAATTGACCCGCAAACACTTATAATGCCTATCATATATCGTTGGAAAGGTATTTTGACGAGGAATACAACTAAGCACTTTTCATCAAGCAAAAACATCATATACAATAACCGAAATCCCGTCAAGTGATCAATAAAGGTTTATTTTCAAGTTTCAAGTTCATCAATTGCAATTTAAGTTTCGGGAATCCGATTTATACATATGATATGCCGTTTTGAAGGTAATGAAACATGTAATACAACTAAACACTTATCAATAACATTAACAAGCATTCAACACATCAAAAGTTCGTTTTAAGAGTTGTCAAACCCTAACCAAAAGTTTACAAAATCAATAATCGCATTTATGAAGTTTCTTTAATCAATCTATACATCAAAATGAAGCTAATGATACTAGTAACACTTTTAAAACATGCACATTAACAATCTAATAACATTTGATCATCCAAAATCAAGGATTTAGCAAGTAATTTTCATAATGAACTAGTTACACCAAAAACAACAAATCGAGCATACAAATTACATACACGACATCACAATGAGCCATAGACACTAATTAACATACTTTTAAGTCAAGAACACAAATTTAAAGAAAACTAGTGTTTTAGAAATGTTACCCAAACGAGATGAAGTTGGTACCAAAATGAAGAGGGTGAAGAGAGGATCACGAATATGTAATTTATTTTGTTGTAAGCCTCCTAGATCGAATTTAGATGATGATTGAATGAATTTGGAAATTGGGTGTGTTCTTGCTAGAGAGAAGAGAGAGAGAGGGAGATGGTTGAATGGTGGTGATTGGGGTGGACTAGGTGACCTAGTCAACTAGTTTGCCCCGTGTCAATTTTAGTCCCTCGAGTTTGTAGTCGGGTGCGGAAAATACCTAAACGGAATATTTTAAAACGCGTATTAACGGAAGATATTAAAATCCGATAACGAGAATATTTAGAATGTTAGCTAACGGAGGTTACGAATCTAGATACGAGGAATATTATCTAAAAAGAAAAAGACGGCGTTAAAAATAGTTTAACGGAAAAATGCGGGATGTTACATTATCCACACCTTAAAAGAAATTTCGTCCCGAAATTTAGTTGGAAGTAGTAGTCGATATCTCTTACTCGAGACTTAGAGTAGTAACTCTACGAATGAGTGAAGGTACTTTCTTGGACATTCCACGAATCCGGATAGTCGGGGTGTTACGTTGTATTGAGGTTCGATTTCACGATCCATGATTTCAACCAGTTTTCCCATGCAGAGGAGTTTGTCATCAATAGTTGGTGCATCTAGAAGGATTGCACATTCCTGTTCCGCATGACACGTTTCTAAGTTTGTTACACGAAATGTAGGATAAACGGAAACTTAATTGCATCGGAAGTTCTAAACGGTAGGGAGCGGTTCCAATACGCCCCAAGGTTTCAAAAGGTTCAATATTGCAGATATAGCCTTTCTCGATTTCCTAAAATGGATTTCACCTTTCCAAGGTGCGGTTTCTCAATATTACGCGATTACACACTGGGATTTGTGAGGTTTTCATCTAAGTTTGGTATAACTCTTTTGGCGACCATGGGTTGTCTCTAGCCCTCCTCGGACTTGAACGATCTCAATTGTTGTTTCTTGATGGAGTTCAGATTCGGCGATTTGCTTGCCGCATGCTTTGGTTAAATGAATAGGGGTATGACATTAGCGGTCATATAGGGTTTCGGAAGTGCTGCGTTAATATACGAGTGATAGCTGTCGTCGTAAAAGGAACTACTAAAGGTGACAATACCAGTCTGTAACATGTCTTTCCAAGATTGAATCGTACGTTTGCTCGGTTCGTCGGTTGTGGGAGATACGCGGTACGTATGTCCAAGTGGGTTTCCAAGGTTTCTTGCAAAACTAGAAGCGATACGAGTATTTTGATCCGAGGTAATTGGCAATGGTACACCGTGTTAGAATAGGATCTCTTAAGATATGTTTGAACAAGTCAGTTAGGGTTCGAAAAAAAATGTTCGTTAGGACTATTCACCCTCGTGGCGAATACTAAGGTAATATGAGGAATTTCTCTATCCATGGAGAAATGTTACAAGGAGTTCCCTTAAACGGAAGTGCGAGCGATAAAGATAGGAGTGAAACGAGGACCTAGAATAGGATGAGTTTAGATCTCGAGGTTGCCATAACGTGCCTCTAGTTGTCAAAAGTTGAAGTCTGAAAGAGAAACGAGGTAGTACACGTAGTTGTATAGTTCGGGGTTGAACAATAGTTGACCGATTATCAGAAACACAAGGGCGTTAAGTCAAAGAAGAGTGAAGTATCGTTGGATTGTGTGTCATCTTAAATTCCAGTAATATCAGACGGTGATGGTGAAATAACAGAGGTAGGTAGTGTGGTACGGGATGACAAGAAAATTGATCGGATCCACAATTTAGTATTCGAATTCTTCGTGCAAAATAACGAATTTTAGTTATGTTGATTTTTGAGTCGAGAGAGTATGCCTTTCGGCATTCAAGTAGAAATATTTCCATGTTTGAGTTCCATCTGTTGCTATACGATTTTTAACTAGAAATGTTGGTGTGAAGAATCACGCTCAAGGTGCGAACACGGAGAGGTTTAAAGTTTTCCTTAGTGAGTTAACGAGTTTAAAAGTCGTGTAACACGAGAAAAGTCAGAAATGAATCTTCGGTAATAACAGACAAGATCTAAGATTTTTACGAATACAAGTCCGAGTTGGGAGAGTTTCCTGATTACATGTGGCTTGATTTCGAGATTGATTGTAATGCCTTGACCATTAACATCATGGTCTAGAAAATTGGACTTCGTTCAACAGAAATTCTCACTCGGAGAATTTGGTATAAAGTTGCTCTTTTCTCAAAAGTTCGAGCGTAAGATGGTGATGTTGTTCGTTTTCCTTCTTTACTTAAATAAGTTAAGATGTCATCTATAAATACGATAACAGATTTGTCTAGATAAGTTGCATACGTGATTTAGGAGGTTCATGAATACGGACGGAGTCCTAAATAAATCAAACGGTACTAAGAGAGATTTACAACTAACGTTGCGAGTTCGGAAATGGCTTAGGAGACATCGTCTCCCTTAACCCCCAATTGGTGATAACCGGAACGGAGGTCGATTTGGAATACACACGAGTTTCACGCAAATAATCATGAGGTCATGGATACGAGGAAGTGGGTATCGGTTTCCAACCGAAAATTACTCAGTTCACAATAATCTATACAAGATGATGGGGAAACATTTTCTTTTTAATGAATAGGTTCCGAGCTCCCTAGTTCTATAGGTGTCAAGTCAAAAGTCTTAACGTATATCCTCCAATAAAATTTATAGGCACACAATATTTTCCGTTGGTCACTTAAATTGCCTAAGTAGTGTCTAGGGGAAAAGGGTGAAGTGCAAAGAGTATGAGTTAGAGACTTGATTATAAAACGTCTAACGGTAACCGAATCGAATAAACAGGAAACGTGAGAATTTCGAGAAGAAACATACCCGTGACTAGTCCATCGTCGTCTCGGGCAACCTAGGCGTTGATGTTGAAAGTTTAACGGCGTGCGTTGGGGTTGATTTTCTTATTTGGGCATTCATTCCTAAAATGACCCGTTTGGCCACATGCGTAGCAAGTGACCGACTTTTGTGTGTTGGGTCCCTTTCGAGGGACGGGGGTGGCACTTCCACAATGTTTGTCGATGTGACCACTTCCTTGGCGCCGGTGGCGAAACCTACCACATCCTTCAAAGTGATGCTTGTGGCATTCGTTACAAAAAGGTAGTTTTCCGACATAGCCTTTCTTGTCGTTGGAGGTGAAAGGCTTCTTGGCGGGGTTGTTGTTATTGTTGTGGTTGCTAAATTGAGAGGCTGCTAAATTGAGAGGCTCCCCATGTTCTTTTGTTGTTACTCGGGTGGTTCTCGACCATTGGTGCCGGTGCTTCCATTTCATTCACCGTTTCCAAAGTTTGGTGGGCCTTTGCTAAAGCCTCTTGTAGGTTAGTGGGTTGGGATGCCATTACCCCGTGTTGTATGCTCTTAGGGAGGCCATCCATGTAAAGTTTGACTCTTAGGGATTCGGGAGTCATGAGATTTGGACACATCGAGACTAGTTCGGTAAACCGTTGATTATAAGCTTCGAGGTCATTTCCGACCGTTTTTAAATTCCTTAGACCCTGTTCGAGCCTTCGAGTCTCGTCGCGCGGGAAGTATTCGGTGATCATTCTTTCTCTTAATTCGGTCCAAGAGAGTGTGTGGGCTTCATCGCTTCCCACTAATTGTACATACGTGTTCCACCATGAGAGAGCAATACCGGTGAAAGTGAGGGTGGAAAACTTGACCTTATCTTGGTCTCGACAACCGCTTGTGTTAAAAACGGTCTCCATTTGTTCAAACCATCGGGTGAGAGTAACCGGTCCCCCGGTTCCATCGAAAGTGGGAGGATTGTACTTCATGAAGTTCTTGTAGGAGCAACCTTCGATTGAATTACCGGCTCCATGATTGTTGTTGTTAGAAAAGTGATCGGCCACGGCCGTACCCACGGCGGTGGTTATCATTCGTTGAAGAGCTTGTTCTAGAGTTTCGAGAGGAGTATTGTGTTGACCTTGGTGAGCCATTGTTCCTTCATGAGGCAAGAATATCGTTGGTTAGTATTTTCAACAATACTAACCGTGGCATGGAATAAGGATAGAGAGAAAATTTTCCTTGACTCGCCTTAAATTCTCTATGTCATAATGTCGGAACGTCCATGTGAATCACCGTAATATAATCCCGGAAATTATATTACCCTGATTCTCATGTGCATTTAACATTACTTCATAAAGTCAAGGTGGCGCATCAACAAAATTTATCAACGTAAGATCAAGATCGAATACGAGTTAGATATGATAGAAGAGTTCGAGTATAAATGCACAATTAGTCAAATAATTCCTACTTCAGTCTATATGCCGGTTGTAGTCTAGATTCACCTATGTACCCTATGACTCGGGGTGGACACAAATGAACTCTAAATCCCTACAACCAAGGCTCTGATACCACTTGTAGCGACCCCGACAAATCGTCAAGTGACGGCGTCGTCTACATGGGTCCCATTACCTGGTCATAAGTCTTTATGACAACGTTTGACCAAAATATGTCGCCTTCATTTCAACATAAAGATTGTTTCCAAAGTTTAAAAGAATTGTTCAACCAAAAGTTAAGTTACAAGGTTATAAGTACAAATGAAATCTAGGCGACACGGTTTAAAGTAAAGTCATAAGACGCTCCATGAAATGCATGTATACTCGACATCCAATGCAAGTATCAAATAATGAGCGGAAGCATGTATCACATATCGTGCAAGACCTGAGAAAAACATAGAAATCTGTCAACGAAAACGTTGGTGAAATCATAGGTTTAAGTAAGTAAGTGAGTAAAAGTAAGTAAGTCGAACCACAAGGTTTGAAAAGTTGAAATAATAGTAATACATTCTAAAAGTTAATATTCACGAGCACCCAATTATCAAAGCTTAACATTCCATCCATTGTATACCCCATCCATAGTGCTAGAACAAACACTGATTCTCGAAAATATATTTCATCCGTAGACGGTAGCGAACCGTCAAAGATGAGGGTTGTCAACCCATATGGCCATATAACATAAGTTCTCGCTTACACCCGGCAAGTGTAACTAATGATAATCGAATTGAGGATTTTTGTTCTAAACTCGTATGTAGAATGTTTGTTTTCCCGTTCTTGTGTTCACTTAATTCAAAAGAATCGTTTATGTTTTCTCATTCCAAATATAAGTTCAAAAAGAGTAAAAGTGGGACTATGATCTCACCTTTGATTGCAAGAGTGAAATAGTACTTCAACAAGTAAACGTGCAAAGAACAATGCTAGTCTCGACCTAAACAATTAGGTTGTATCAATAACGATAGTCACGAAGGGTCAAAGATGTTCAATTAGTCCTATGGCTCGACACGACTCGATTATGTAGCATGTGAGGCAAATTGTCAAGTTTCATGCAAGATACAAGTATAGAATCATGTTAGGAAGATTGCATAATTAATTGGTTAAGTTTGACAAAAAGTCAAACTTGGTCGGGTCAAAGTCAACGAAAAAGTCAACATGTTCGGGTCAGGTCCCGGACTATTTTTCTATGCTAATTATTCATATACAAGTGTATTAAAACAAGTTTCATGTGAATCGGAGGTCCGTAGGTCATCAAACATTTCACGTGAAATGGGACGAGGAGGTCAGAATCTGACCAGGTACATCTGCGCGCCGCGCGGGGATGGGGCGCGCCGCGCCACCATCTGTGCAGGTCTGTTTCTGTTTTTCCACAAGTATGCACGAGCCAAAATCAATTCTAACACAACAATTGACCCGCAAACACTTATAATGCCTATCATATATCGTTGGAAAGGTATTTTGACGAGGAATACAACTAAGCACTTTTCATCAAGCAAAAACATCATATACAATAACCGAAATCCCGTCAAGTGATCAATAGAGGTTTATTTTCAAGTTTCAAGTTCATCAATTGCAATTTAAGTTTCGGGAATCCGATTTATACATATGATATGCCGTTTTGAAGGTAATGAAACATGTAATACAACTAAACACTTATCAATAATATTAACAAGCATTTAACGCATCAAAAGTTCGTTTTAAGAGTTGTCAAACCCTAACCAAAAGTTTACAAAATCAATAATCGCGTTTATGAAGTTTCTTTAATCAATCTATACATCAAAATGAAGCTAATGATACTAGTAACACTTTTAAAACATGCACATTAACAATCTAATAACATTTGATCATCCAAAATCAAGGATTTAGCAAGTAATTTTCATAATGAACTAGTTACACCAAAAACAACAAATCGAGCATACAAATTACATACACGACATCACAATGAGCCATAGACACTAATTAACATACTTTTAAGTCAAGAACACAAATTTAAAGAAAACTAGTGTTTTAGAAATGTTACCCAAACGAGATGAAGTTGGTACCAAAATGAAGAGGGTGAAGAGAGGATCACGAATATGTAATTTATTTTGTTGTAAGCCTCCTAGATCGAATTTAGATGATGATTGAATGAATTTGAAAATTGGGTGTGTTCTTGCTAGAGAGAAAGAGAGAGAGAGGGAGATGGTTGAATGGTGGTGATTGGGGTGGACTAGGTGACCTAGTCAACTAGTTTGCCCCGTGTCAATTTTAGTCCCTCGAGTTTGTAGTCGGGTGCGGAAAATACCTAAACGGAATATTTTAAAACGCGTATTAACGGAAGATATTAAAATCCGATAACGAGAATATTTAGAATGTTAGCTAACGGAGGTTACGAATCTAGATACGAGGAATATTATCTAAAAAGAAAAAACGGCGTTAAAAATAGTTTAACGGAAAAATGCGGGATGTTACACATCATTCCATTCAAATTTCTTCCCTTTATGCGTTAATGCAGTCAAGGGTTTTGCTATTCTGGAAAAGTCTTGGATGAACCTTCTGTAGTAACCAGCTAGTCCTAAAAATTGACGTATATGCTTCGGAGTTTTTGGGGTTTCCCACTTTTCAACGATTTCGATCTTTGCCGGGTCCACCTGGATACCTTCTTTGTTCACTATGTGACCGAGGAATTGAACTTCTTCCAACCAAAATGCACACTTTGAAAACTTAGCGTACAATTCTTCCTTCCTCAATACTTCTAACACCTTTCTCAAATGTTCACCGTGTTCTTGGTCATTCTTTGAGTAAATAAGTATGTCATTAATGAAAACAATGACAAACTTGTCAAGGTATGGTCCACACACTCGGTTCATAAGGTCCATGAACACAGCTGGTGCATTAGTTAAACCAAACGGCATGACCATAAACTCGTAATGACCGTAACGTGTTCTGAAAGCAGTCTTTGGAATATCATCTTCTTTCACCCGCATTTGATGATACCCGGAACGTAAGTCAATCTTTGAATAAACAGACGAGCCTTGTAGTTGATCAAATAAGTCGTCGATTCTCGGTAGTGGGTAGCGGTTCTTGATGGTAAGTTTGTTCAACTCTCGGTAGTCGATACACAACCTGAATGTACCATCTTTCTTCTTGACAAACAAAACAGGAGCTCCCCACGGTGATGTGCTTGGTCGAATGAAACCACGCTCTAAAAGTTCTTGTAATTGGCTTTGCAGTTCTTTCATCTCGCTGGGTGCGAGTCTGTAAGGAGCACGAGCTATTGGTGCAGCTCCTGGTACAAGATCTATTTGAAATTCAACAGATCGATGTGGAGGTAGTCCCGGTAATTCTTTCTGAAATACATCGGGAAATTCTTTTGCGACGGGAACATCATTGATGCTCTTTTCTTCAGTTTGTACTTTCTCGACGTGTGCTAGAACAGCATAGCTGATAATGCTAAAAACGAACATATATTTCATAGCATTATTCCTCAAGAAAGACAAGCTTTTAGTTGCAATTGTTCTATTTACAAGTGACATTCGTTTAAATAATAAAAGGTGAAGACAAAAGACAGATTCGACGAATTGAAGACGCAAACGACCAAAAAGCTCAAAAGTACAAAAGACAATCAAAGAGGTTCCAATTATTGATAAGAAACGTCTCGAAATTACAAGAGTACAAGATTCAAAACGCAAAGTACAAAATATAAAATTGTACGCAAGGACGTTCGAAAATCCGGAACCGGGACCAGAGTCAACTCTTAACGCTCGACGCAACGGACTAAAAATTACAAGTTAACTATGTATATAAATATAATATAATATATAATTAATTATATTAATTATATATATATTATATTTATAAATAAAAACCGTCGGCAGAGAAAGACTCCAAAAGGGTGAGCTGTAAAAACAAACTCCGCGACTCGTGGAGTTTGAAGGCCAAAAAGACCGCGAGTCGCGGAGCCCCAAAATGAAAAACTGCCTATAAAGCCAACCGAATTCTGATCGCAAATCATCATCTTTTTCTTCTTCTTCTCATACGTAAATTATATATATATATTTATAATTTATATTTTAATTTTAATTATAATTCTAATAATAAGGGTATGTTAGCGAATATTGTAAGGGTGAAAGTCGAAATTCTGTCCGTGTAACGCTACGCTATTTTTAATCATTGTAAGTTATGTTCAACCTTTTTACATTAATGTCTCGTAGCTAAGTTATTATTATGCTTATTTAAAACGAAGTAATCATGATGTTGGGCTAATTACTAAAATTGGGTAATTGGGCTTTGTACCATAATTGGGGTTTGGATAAAAGAACGACACTTGTGGAAATTAGACTATGGGCTATTAATGGGCTTTATATTTGTTTAACTAAATGATAGTTTGTTAATGTTAATATAAAGATTTACAATTGGGCGTCCCTATAAATTACCATATACACTCAATCGGACACGATGGGCGGGGTATTTATATGTACGAATAATCGTTCATTTAACCGGACACGGAAATGGATTAATAGTTAATAACTTGTTGAAACAGGGGTGAATTACATTCAAGGGTAATTGGTGTAATTGTTAACAAAGTAGTAAAACCTTGGTTTACACGCAGTCGATAACCTGGTGTATTCATTAAACAAAGTATTAAAACCTTGTTACAATTCGAATCCCCAATTAGTTGGAATATTTAACTTCGGGTATAAGGATAATTTGACGAGGACACTCGCATTTTATATTTATGACTGATGGACTGTTATGGACAAAAACCAGACGGACATATTAAATAATCCAGGACAAAGGACAATTAACCCATGGGCATAAAACTAAAATCAACACGTCAAACATCATGATTACGGAAGTTTAAATAAGCATAATTCTTTTATTTCATATTTAATTTCCTTTATCTTATATTTAATTGCACTTCTAATTATCGCACTTTTATTTATTGTTATTTAATCGCACTTTTAATTATCGTACTTTTTAATTATCGCAATTTTATTTTATCGCACTTTTATTGCAATTTCATTATCGTTATTTATTTTACGCTTTAAATTAAGTCTTTTATTTATTTAATATTTTACATTTGGTTTTAACTGCGACTAAAGTTTTAAAAATTGACAAACCGGTCATTAAACGGTAAAAACCCCCTTTATAATAATAATATTACTTATATATATATATATATTTGTATTTTTATAAAAGTAAACTAATATAGCGTTAAGCTTTGTTTAAAGATTTCCCTGTGGAACGAACCAGACTTACTAAAAACTACACTACTTTACGATTAGGTACACTGCCTATAAGTGTTGTAGCAAGGTTTAAGTATATCCATTCTATAAATAAATAAATATCTTGTGTAAAATTGTATCGTATTTAATAGTATTTCCTGCTAAAATTAATAACTATTATATATACACCCCGCTGCACATCAAGTATTTTTGGCGCCGCTGCCGGGGACATCTCTTAAAATCCGGAAGCGCAACACTAATATAAAGGAAAAAAAAAATTTTAGTTAACTTTTATTAAAATTCGTTTTTGTAAAAATACGTTTTAATTATTCAAAAATATAAAAAGAAAAACAAAAATATAAGTATTTTTAAGATTTTGTTAAATATTTAAGTTTTATAAGTTTCTTTATTTTTATTTTAGTGTATAAAAATATAAGTTTTATTTAAATATCTTTTATTTATATAAAAACAGAAAACAGAAAATAAAAAAAAAATAAATAAAGAAAAACGCGTCGAATTTAAATAAGCTGTCATCTGAATTTCTGAACCCCGCGAGTCGCGGGGTTTGATGCATTAAATACCGCAAGTCGCGGAGTAATTCTGACACCGACAGAAACCCTAATCCTGCATTTATTACGGATTATTATTAATTATTATTATTATTAACCCTAATTATTATTATTATTATAATTAGTTTTAGTTTAATTTAAGTTTTATTTAATTTATATTTTAGTTTATTAAGTTTAATTAAATTGTAAAATTAATAGTTTAATAAAATAAATAATATAAAAATAATATTTTTATAAAAATTGTACTTTTTACAACTTTTTGTATATTTTTATATTTTGTCCCTTTTTAATCGTTGTAGCGTAATATTTGTATTTTTTCGCTCATATTTAATTTTAAACTTAGTTTTTGCCATAGTCATTTTTACTCCTAGATTTTTAGGCTTTGCCGTAGAATTCCTTAAGTGCTTTTTCTTTAGACTAAGATTTAGGTACTTTAGAATTTTGCGACGCCTTTTTTAAGTTTTAGTTTCTTTTTAAGTTATTTCCATTTGGGATTTAGTTTTTCCTGTAAGCTTTAATATTTTTAGACAACTTTTACCTATGTATCAATTATCATTCCAATTAGTAATATCAATTTGCGATTATAATTTTAAGTTAGTTGTAGTAATAAGGTTAGGTTAGTCAAGTATTTTATTTTTTATTTTTTTTAAGTTTCTTTTATTTTTCCGTCACCTTTTATTTTTCAACCATTTTTCTTTTTCGACCTTTTTCGACGAACTCTTTTTCTTTCTTATTTCTCGCTATTCTAGTTTTAGGACATAGATTTTTATTCTACTTCTTATCTAAATTTCTTAAAATTACGAAAATTTATTTTGAGTGGTTAAATTGATAGACATCAAAATTTTCTGGTTCGTAGTAATAGTTGGATTTGTACGTGGACCGGGTTATTGGAGCCAAACAGTCCTCAATTATATTGAGACCAAACGAATCCTGCCCCTCTGCTGCATCTTTTGGCTATTCGAAACGTAGGCAAAATCAGAAAAGTCTATTGATTGGATAACTTATTATAATTTTTCTTTCCTTTTTAAAACTAATAGGATATTCAGTGAATGCACCGAGCAAGACGTTCACCACCTTTTGTACGTTCACCACCTGTAACTAGATCAAGACATTTAGCAAATATTACCGCCGTTGATTTTTCTTTAGAATCATCATCCAGTAGACCAAGTACTTCAGTTCAAATTTCCGATAATCCATTTTTTGAACCCGACCTCACAATTGAGAATCCGGAGAATATTCAGGAACGGTTCGTAGATCCTGAACCACTAAACTTTCCTCCGGAGCCACCAATCATTCAAACAGAGATTGTTGAGGAACGAACCATTAAATCAGAATCATCTAGTGATACCGATTCAACAAATTCAATTATGGAGAATCTGGAACCTTTAAGTATGGAAGACCGAATGAGAGCTAAATGCACTGGCCAAGGTCACGCAATTACTCATCCAGACATTAATGCGCCAGATTATGAAATCAAAGGACAAATTCTACACATGGTGACTAATCAATGCCAATTTAGTGGTGCGCCGAAGGAAGATCCAAATGAACATCTACGTACCTTTAATAGGATCTGCACACTATTTAAAATCCGAGAAGTGGAGGATGAACAGATATATCTCATGTTATTTCCCTGGACTTTAAAGGGAGAAGCCAAAGATTGGTTGGAATCGTTACCTGAAGGGGCGATCGATACATGGGACGTTTTAGTTGACAAATTTCTTAAACAATTCTTTCCTGCATCTAAAGCCGTAAGACTTCAAGCAGAAATTGTTACGTTTACACAGAAGCCAAATGAAACTCTATATGAGGCATGGACAAGATATGGAAAGTTGTTAAGAGGATGTCCGCAACATGGTTTAGACACCTGTCAAATAGTACAAATATTCTACCAAGGATGCGACATCACTACAAGAAAAGACATAGATATAGCAGCTGGTGGTTCTATTATGAAGAAAACCGAAACTGATGCTTACAAAATTATTGATAACACTGCTTCCCACTCACATGAGTGGCACCAAGAAAAAGATATCGTTAGATCATCTAAAGCAGCTAAAGCCGATTCTAGCCATGACTTAGATTCCATTTCCGCAAAGATAGATGCTGTGGAGAGACGAATGGAAAAGATGACTAAAGATATTCACTCAATACGAATTAGTTGTGAGCAGTGTGGAGGACCACATTTGACAAAAGATTGTCTCAGTATTGAATTAACAATGGAACAAAGAGAGAATATTTCATACATAAACCAAAGGCCCGGAAATAATTATCAGAATAATTATCAACCGCCAAGACCGATTTACAATCAAAACCAGAATTATAACCGAAATATTCCATACAACAACCAACAAGGTCCTACCAATCAACAAGTATCTAATAACAATTACAATCAGCAAAGACCTAATTTTCAAAACAAACCACCACAACAAACCGATGATAAAAAGCCGAATTTAGAAGATATGATGACAAAGCTAGTTGAAACTCAAACGCAATTTTTCACATCTCAGAAACAAACCAATGAACAAAATGCTCAAGCATTTAGAAATCAACAAGCTTCTATTCAAAATCTGGAACAAGAAGTGAGTAACCTAGCAAGGTTAATAGGTGAAAGAAAAGCGGGAAGTCTACCTAGTGATACAAATGCTAACCCCCGAAATGAAACAGCTAAAGCTATTACCACAAGAAGTGGTACAACACTTAAACCACCTGAAATACCTGTAACTTCTGATGAAGCTATTCCTACTCCACAAGAACCACAACCTGATCAAGATAAAGAAAAAGAACCGGTAGTTGAAAAGGTTAATGAAGATAACACAGTTAAGGATAAACCTTATGTTAAACCATACCAACCACCACTTCCTTACCCGAGTAAAATGAAGAAAGAGAAACTTGAAGCCGAGCAATCCAAATTCTTGGATATGTTTAAACAGATAAATGAAAATCTTCCTTTCATTGATGTGATTTCAGGAATGCCTAGACATGCTAAATTCTTGAAAGATCTAATTTCAAATAGAAAGAAAATGGAAGAACTCTCGGCTGTTACTATGAATGCTAATTGTTCAGCAGTGCTGTTGAATAAGATACCAAAAAAACTATCTGATCCAGGAAGTTTCACAATTCCATGTTTTCTGTGTAGTCTTAGTTCAATAGAAGCATTGGCAGACTTAGGTGCTAGTATAAATCTAATGCCGTATTCACTATACACTAAACTAGACCTTGGAGAATTGAAATCAACCAGAATAAGCATACAACTAGCCGATAGATCAATAAAATATCCTAGAGGGATAATGGAGAACATGCTAGTTAAAGTTGGTACTTTAGTATTTCCAGTAGATTTTGTTGTTCTGGACATGGAAGAAGATTCTCAAGTTCCTCTCATATTAGGAAGACCATTCTTAAACACGGCTAAAGCAATGATAGACGTGTTCGGTAAGAAACTGACCCTAAGTATAGAGGATGAGAGTGTTACCTTTTCAGTTGATAGAGCAATGCAACAACCACAATCTGCAGATGATACATGTTATTATATTCAAACTATAGATGCACATGCAAAATTATTAGAAGAATTTCCAGAATTACAAGGAACAGGAGAATGTTCTTTAGGAGAAGGTAATGAACCAATTGATGAAGCTGAAATGTTAGCTACACTTATAGCTAATGGATATGAACCAACAACAGAAGAAATTCAAATGCTAAAAGAAGAAGACAGATATCGATACAAATCATCGATAGAAGAACCACCGAAATTAGAGTTAAAGCCACTTCTAAACCATTTGGAATACGCTTATTTACATGGTGAATCTGAATTACCTGTAATAATATCGTCTTCTCTTACTGAAAATGAGAAATCACAACTCATTTCTGTGTTGAAAGCTCATAAACCAGCCATTGCATGGAAGATTCATGATATTAAAGGAATAAGTCCTTCGTATTGCACACATAAAATCCTTATGGAAGAAGGTCATAAAACGTATGTGCAACTCCAACGAAGACTAAATCCAAATATGCAAGATGTTGTTAAGAAAGAGATTATTAAACTGCTAGATGCAGGTCTAATTTATCCAATCTCTGATAGTCCATGGGTAAGCCCAGTTCAATGCGTACCTAAGAAGGGTGGCATGACTGTCATTACAAATGAGAAAAATGAGCTTATTCCTACTAGGACTGTAACAGGATGGCGTGTGTGTATTGATTATAGAAAATTAAATGACACCACCAGAAAAGATCACTTTCCCTTACCTTTCATAGATCAAATGTTGGAAAGATTAGCCGAAAATAGTTACTATTGTTTTCTAGATGGATTTTCCGGATATTTTCAAATTCCAATAGCACCCGAAGATCAAGAGAAATCCACATTCACGTGCCCTTATGGTACTTTTGCTTACAAACGCATGCCATTTGGACTTTGTAACGCCCCTGCAACCTTTCAAAGGTGTATGATGGCGATTTTTCATGACATGATAGAAGAATGCATGGAAGTATTCATGGATGACTTTTCAGTCTTCGGTGATACATTTAAATCATGTCTAGTTAATCTGGAACGAATGCTAATTAGATATGAACAATCAAATCTAGTTCTTAATTGGGAGAAATGCCATTTCATGGTTAAAGAAGGCATCATTCTTGGACATAAAATTTCAAAAGAAGGAATTGAAGTGGATAGAGCTAAAGTAGATGTAATTGCTAAACTTCCACATCTCACCAATGTTAGAGGAGTTAGGAGTTTTCTAGGGCATGCCGGTTTTTACCGACGTTTCATAAAAGATTTTTCTAAAATTGCCACTCCTATGAATAAACTCCTAGAAAAGGATGCTCCATTCATCTTTTCAGATGAGTGTATCAAATCTTTTAATATTCTTAAAGAGAAACTCACTAATGCACCGATCATGATAACACCAAATTGGAATCTACCATTTGAACTAATGTGCGATGCAAGTGATTTTGCAATGGGAGCCGTTTTAGGACAAAGGATTGAAAAACGATTTCAACCTATATATTATGCTAGTAAGACGTTACAAGGAGCACAAACAAACTATACAACTACTGAAAAAGAACTCCTTGCTATTGTCTTTGCTTTTGACAAATTTCGATCATATCTCGTTCTAGCAAAAACGGTGGTCTATACCGACCATTCTACTCTTAGATACCTATTTTCAAAACAAGATGCTAAACCAAGATTAATCCGTTGGATCTTACTCTTACAAGAGTTTGATATTGAAATCCGAGATAAAAGAGGAGCAGAAAATCTCGCCGCTGATCATCTTTCTCGTCTTGAAAATCCTGAGTTAGAAGTTCTAAATGAATCGGCCATAAAAGACAACTTTCCTGATGAATATCTATTGAAAATAGATTATAAAGAAATCCCATGGTTTGCAGACTATGCAAACTACTTAGTTTGTGGATTCCTTGAAAAAGGATTATCGTACCAAAGACGAAAGAAATTCTCCAGTGATATAAAACACTATTTCTGGGAAGATCCACATCTGTTTAAAAGTTGTCCCGATGGAATAATACGCCGATGTATATTTGGAGATGAAGCTAGTAAAATTTTAAACCATTGTCACACAGGACCAACAGGAGGGCATTATGGGCCTCAACTAACAGCAAGAAAAGTTTATGAAGCTGGATTCTATTGGCCTACAATTTACAAAGACGCACACCTTCTTTGCAAATCCTGTGATGCATGTCAAAGGGCCGGAAAAATAAGTCAACGTGATGAAATGCCACAAAATGTCATCCAAGTATGTGAAGTATTTGACATTTGGGGTATTGACTTTATGGGTCCATTTCCAAAATCTCATAATAATCTATATATACTCGTAGCCATTGATTATGTATCTAAATGGGCGGAAGCACAAGCTCTCCCAACTAACGATGCACGAGTTGTAGTCAACTTTTTAAAACGACTTTTTGCAAGGTTTGGAACACCGAAAGCTTTAATAAGTGATCGGGGTACTCATTTCTGTAATAATCAACTTGAGAAAGTTCTTAAAAGATATGGAGTAACTCATAAAATCTCCACCGCATATCATCCACAAACAAGTGGACAAGTTGAAAATACCAACCGAGCTTTAAAACGTATTCTAGAGAAAACCGTAGGATCAAATCTGAAGGAATGGTCCATTAAATTGGAGGATGCACTCTGGGCTTTTAGAACAGCCTACAAAACTCCAATTGGAACCACACCTTTTAGACTTGTTTATGGAAAAGCATGTCATCTTCCAGTAGAAATTGAACACAAAGCATTTTGGGCTTTGAAGACATGTAATCTTGATTTACATGAAGCCGGACGTCTACGATTAAGTCAACTAAACGAATTAGAAGAATTAAGACATGAAGCATACGAAAATTCGTTAATCTATAAAGAAAGAACGAAGAAATGGCATGATAAAAGAATCAGAAGTTCAAAAGAATTTAAAGAAGGAGACAGAGTTCTTCTTTTCAATTCACGATTCAAGCTATTTCCTGGAAAATTGAAATCAAGATGGTCTGGACCATTCATAGTCAAAAGAGTTTTCCCATACGGAACGATAGAATTAATAAATTCAAATGGGATTGAATTTAAAGTTAATGGTCACAGAGTTAAACATTACATACATGGTCCGATGGAAGTCGACAACGAAGTTAATCACAATTTCGACACCACAGCTAACTAAGTGTGGGGAGAATCAAGTCTTTAAAGGATAATATGTATTTCTGTTAGAGTTAGATTGTCTGTTTTCGTGTAGTTCTCGAAAATGGAACCCGAATGTTCTTTCCCTAGCAGACCCTAAAGAACTAGTCTTCTCCCCCCATTCTGAATTTTTATTTTTTTTAGGTTTTTACGAAATGAAGACTGCCTGTGAACTAAACCATGGTCTAATGCTACACGCTTTGATCACTAAATGTAATAATGACATACTCCCGAGTGAAATAGTATCAGTAATCAGAGAAAGAATGGACGGAGTTAGAAAAGAATCCAGATGCGAAGATAATAAGTTACAATTTGGTAAAGGAAAATCAAAATCCGCAGCGAAAAGAAGAGCACGACACCTAGAAAGATGTCACAAATGCGGAAAATGGTCACATGGAGGTAAATGTTCAAATAATCAAACCTATTCAAATACCGAATTTGTTACTTTATGCAGAGACGGACCGTTCATATGTTTAGAAGAAAAGACACTGAATGCTCGAGGTTACGCCTATGTAGCCATGGAAAACCAATTAAACCGACTATCTTATGAATGGGATAGATCATATAACTAAGAAATCTATTTCACAGGTATGTCTGTACAGTTTTTATTTTTATTTTTATTTTTAACCTTTTGATAATAAACGCTAATTTGTTCGCTAAAAAGTATTAAATTGGTATTGAATAAAATTAGGTTTGGCGACCGAAATTATTGATATCATTCAAAAATTTATTACATCACTGCGAAATTTAACGTTTATTCTTAAGGTATAAATATCTTTAATCAATCAACCCAAAATATTTCAAAAATTCGTCATGAGTTAAATTAGGTCTTGGAACCGAAATTACTTTACCGAAAAGAGGGGCGCATATTTTTGATAATATTTGATTGATTAAAGTGGGATAAAAAGACAAAAAGATTTTTAATTTTATTTTTACCATGTTTTTAAAATTAATATTTAAATCTTAAATTAATATTGTAAACTTTGTAAAATCAATATTTTTAAAATTGTAAATATTTGAAAAAAAAAAAATTTAATATAAGTTTGGTGTGAATTTATAATATGAATTTTTAAATTAAGATTGGTGTGAACTTTTAATTTTTAAAATATGAATTTTTAATTTTATGCATTTCAAATTTTAAGTTTGGTGTGAATTTTTAATAATAATTTTGAATTTTATATTTAAGTTGTGTGAATTTAAAAACAAAAATTTACTTTATCTCATTAAGTTAAGAATATGATTTTTAAAATTCGTCGTAAGTTGAAGACTAGGTCTTTGAACCGAAATTGCTTTACCCGAGAGAGGGACTAGAACTTTTATTATCATTATTTTTAATCTCATTGAATTAAAGTATGCCAAAAACATCAAAAAAAAAAACCCCCAAAAATCTTAGCTTTTAAAACAATCGCTACAAAAAGACAAATTTTAAAATTTTGTCGAGGGACGGACTAGGACATCGATCCGAAACGACCTCGTCCTAAATAACAAGGGAAACAAAATTTTAAAATTAAGTACTTAATTGTTTCAAAAGTTAATGATTATAAAAAAAAAAAAAAAACAAACTCCGCGAGTCGCGGAGTTTGAAGTGCAATTCGCCGCGACTCGCGGAGGAGTCGGATTACAGAAAAAAAATAAAGAGCTGCAACAGCTCAGTTTCACACACCACAAACAAAAAAAACAGCTGCGAAAACTCACGACAAAACCCGAGAAAAAATCCCCAAAATCACAATTTTTAACCGTTAATCACCAAATCTTTTACTAAAATCATGTTGAGAAGGATGCTATCTAAGAATTACTCAAGAAAAACGGTAAATTTCTACACCTAAACACCATTTAATCCGAAATTTAGTGTTCTTGAGCCATTTTTTCCCTAATTTGATTTTGATGCTTTTTAGTGTAATTATGCTTAAATTGTTTATGTATTATGCTTGTATAACCTAGATTGATGCTGTTTAACATGATTAGAAGCATTAAACTTCAAATTTTGAATAATCTAGGGTTTGTGTTCTTGAGCAATTTGGGGCTTTTTGATATAAACAGGTTATGGCCAATTTTTGTCATGAATTGTTGCTAAATTGAGTAGTGTAACATGTCTAGGTAGTTAAATGATCCAAACTTTGAGCCTAAACATGATTTTGAGAATTAAAGTGGACTTTTTCAAGTCTAAAATTCATGAACTTGATTTTTGAAAGATAATGCCATTTGAGACTTGTTTAATTGATAGTAATGATTATTTTGACATGTTATTTGAGTTGAATGCTTATGAACTTGGCGAACATTTTCGTATATGCTTATTTGAAAAAGTGTAGATTTGATAAAAATGTGAAAATGAGCTTAAGTTTGATATAAATTGATAATGTCATTGTAATTATTTTGATTAATGATTTTGCTGACACTAATGCATATTTGTATGCACAAAATTTGTGTTTGATGTGTTTTGCAGACTGAAAGGGGTGAATCTTCATCCCAAGCCCGCAATGCTCCTGCTGAGAATTTGGAACAACAGGAGGTGGATAACTACTACAAGCAGGATATACCTCATCCAGTCATGACCTTTTCCGATATGCACTTGGAAGAGTTGCACCCGAACCTGAGATTTGACAGACTTTGGATAGATTATCCAAAATATCAAAGGGGTTTGCATACTCTTCATTCTAAGGTTGTTGAGGTACCGAGGGTCATAGAATGGGGACCCTTAGAAGCTGTAGAATTGGCCGGGCCAATTAAGGAATTACTTGTACAGAGGTATGGTAATTCTTCTTTTAATGACTGGGTACGTTTATTCACCATGCGTAGACCTGTATATAAAGTATGGTGTGAAGAATTATTGTGTAGTATAGAGTTGAATGATCGGGTAGCTAGTTTAACCGATCGTTCTTTTATTAGATTTTTGTTAGGCGGTTCGATGCACCACATGTCTTTACTGGACATGGCTCAGGCTTTACGTATATATACGCCTGAGGAGTTAGCATCCGCTGATTGTAGAGGGTTGATACTAAACGGTAGAAAGATAGATGAAAATTTTGATACACACGGTGTGTGGAGTCAAATGACAAGCCATCACCGTTTCAAAGGGGGAAATTACTCTTATTTGGATATAGATAGAGCCGAATTAAGAGTGATACATAGGTTTTTAGCTAATTCGATTACACAAAGGGGTAAGAACAAGGAAAAAGTAAATGAACAGGATTTGTTTTACCATATGTGTATTCGAGACCCACAAAGCGCTGTAAGTATACCGTATTGTGTGGGTTATTATTTATCAGCTATGGTTCGGGGGATGCGACCGCATAGCATAATAGGAGGTGGTATTTTTATTACTTTGATTGGTGAATATCTCGGTGTGGATATAAGTCGGGGGGGATTATTAGTAGAAGAACCAGAACCCCGCGATACTAAAGGTTTAAATGTATACCATGGTGCGAAAGTTTTGAAGAGGCGAAATAACGCCGCAGTACGATACCATGGTAGACATCCACAGGTGGAGAGAAACCAACAGCAAGGTAATGTAGGAGGGGGGAATGAGATGCAAGAAATGCAAAGGTTTATAGCTTCTCAGGAATATGAAAATGCTAGACAGAGAGCATTTGAAGATTGGCAAGTTCATCAGAACCAAATCATAGCTCATTGCCAACATATAGGTAGAAACTATATTCCTACACCGAAACCCATCTTCCCTCCCTGGTCTATAGAGATGCAGCCACCGTATCCTACGTATGACCCTGCCGAAGCATTCTATAGCACCTATGGTTATGCCTGGAACCCCTATTGGTACCAGTATCATCCCTAGTATACTTAGTTTTATTTATTTTGTAATTTGTAATTATTGATACGTTTAATACTTTTGTTAATATTGTAATCATTTTTATAATTATCTAACTTTTATTCTTAGATTTTAATAATTTTTGAATGTGGGGTAATATACCAAACTTCAAAAATATGTATATATGTTTGCAGTTTATCTTATGTACACAACAGGGTAAAACAACGCATTTTCAAAGACTGGCATTAAGTTCAGCAAAAGCAACTAATTTTGACGACAAGATGCAAAATACATGTGAAATAACAACAAGACGGAATGAACAAATGATGTGCACCATTTATCATTCAGCAAACAAACGCCAATATATTTGGAAACTTTGGTAAAAATTTAATCATTTTCACACTAATCACCCTCAATAATTTAAATTGTTACTGATTTCTTGCAAATGAGGGCATTGCAAGATCTTAAGTGTGGGAAGGGGTTAAATTCTTTCGTATTTTAAAAATTTTTACTTTATACACTTGGTTACCATTAAAAATACTAGTAAAGCAGTAGTTGTATTAGAATCTAGTGCTCTCTGATAATAAACAACAGCCCTAGTCTTATATACTGACTACCCAATTCTAGTAAAATTTTTAAAAATTTTCAATTAAATGAACTCAAATTCATGTTTATATATATTTATGAACGATAAAACTAGGTTTTAACACCGAAATTATTGTTACCTCGGAAAGGACATAAATTGATAAACAAACCAAAATGTTAAAATTCATTTAAAATGGAATAGAGGACGATAAAAAGGAAAATAAAAGCCAAGTGTGGGAAAATTTACCAAGTTATCTTAAACATATGTCACATATATCTGTAACAAATAACTGAAAATACTTTTGCTTTGGACTAAACTAAACTGTTTTACCCGATGAAAGAAAAGAAGAGATGGATCTACACGATGAATCAATTCCATCATTAAAAGGAAGTAAAGTCTTCCGAAAAAGACACGCGCTTCTTGAATTAGGTCATGAAGTTGTCGTCCAGACCAGCTGTAGGTTGACGAAAAATCTAGAAAAGTCATCACTAAAATCAGCAGGAAATCCACGGACCTCAGCATTAAACAGGGTCGCCAAGTGGTCAGATTTATCCTAACCATGAGAAGGATTTATCTCGTACAATGGGGAGGCACCGTGCAAATTAGCTTGATAAGACTAATGAATCAGATCCCCAGAAAGGATAATCTCCTTAAAGATTAAAAATCAGCTTTTAAGACTGATATTATTCAATCCTAGAGATTGACCTTAAAGATTGAGAATTACAAACTCATGGAATTCAATGATATCTAAACTCGAGCTTGAACGAGAAAATATTTTGATCAAAATTACAAACCGATTTGTTTTCTGAAAACCCTATTTTCAATGCGTTCATTACCATTGAACGTAAAATCCTAGGAATTCACCTGGAATTCATTAGGTCACCTGAACGAAATCGGGTGTCAACCGTAAGAACGGTGGTTGCATAGTGGTCAAAGACAAGACCTTGTGCCATACCGAAAAATTATAAGGGTGAGCTTTACTATTGCTCCTACCAAGGATAGTAATTGCGTCCGACACGTTATAAACCATAATTAAAAGCATGTCAGGGGACATTGCCTTAACAGTTGCTTGTTCAACGCTTTCCTTTACAACCGGACGGTAGTTTACCGAAAGGTAATATACGGGACAAGTAAACTGGACGTGTTGCTTTCCAAATACAAGGTTAGCAAGTGGGTGACACAAAACCATAAGTTTTGAGCTAAAATTTTCAAATCTGAAACCCACCAAACCCACAAAAATATTTTGCAAACACCGGTAAAGGGTTATCCCGGAAAACTTATCTAGGGTAAAAACTAGATTTAATTTTCAAAAAATCAAATGTTTTCATAAATATCCAATTTCCTTAATGGATCTAAATTTTTATAGTCATGTGGGACTGTAAACCATATCGTTACTACCATTGTTTATACCGCCGTATAGAAATCACTGATGTACAAAGTGTGAAGAATAAAGAAGTGATTCTAGTATTTCAAGATGATATTGCTTGAGGACAAGCAACGCTCAAGTGTGGGAATATTTGATAATGCTAAAAACGAACATATATTTCATAGCATTATTCCTCAAGAAAGACAAGCTTTTAGTTGCAATTGTTCTATTTACAAGTGATATTCGTTTAAATAATAAAAGGTGAAGACAAAAGACAGATTCGACGAATTGAAGACGCAAACGACCAAAAAGCTCAAAAGTACAAAAGACAATCAAAGAGGTTCCAATTATTGATAAGAAACGTCTCGAAATTACAAGAGTACAAGATTCAAAACGCAAAGTACAAAATATAAAATTGTACGCAAGGACGTTCGAAAATCCGGAACCGGGACCAGAGTCAACTCTTAACGCTCGACGCAACGGACTAAAAATTACAAGTTAACTATGTATATAAATATAATATAATATATAATTAATTATATTAATTATATATATATTATATTTATAAATAAAAACCGTCGGCAGAGAAAGACTCCAAAAGGGTGAGCTGTAAAAACAAACTCCGCGACTCGCGGAGTTTGAAGGCCAAAAAGGCCGCGAGTCGCGGAGCCCCAAAATGAAAAACTGCCTATAAAGCCAACCGAATTCTGATCGCAAATCATCATCTTTTTCTTCTTCTTCTCATACGTAAATTATATATATATATTTATAATTTATATTTTAATTTTAATTATAATTCTAATAATAAGGGTATGTTAGCGAATATTGTAAGGGTGTAAGTCGAAATTTTGTCCGTGTAACGCTACGCTATTTTTAATCATTGTAAGTTATGTTCAACCTTTTTACATTAATGTCTCGTAGCTAAGTTATTATTATGCTTATTTAAAACGAAGTAATCATGATGTTGGGCTAATTACTAAAATTGGGTAATTGGGCTTTGTACCATAATTGGGGTTTGGATAAAAGAACGACACTTGTGGAAATTAGACTATGGGCTATTAATGGGCTTTATATTTGTTTAACTAAATGATAGTTTGTTAATGTTAATATAAAGATTTACAATTGGGCGTCCCTATAAATTACCATATACACTCAATCGGACACGATGGGCGGGGTATTTATATGTACAAATAATCGTTCATTTAACCGGACACGGAAATGGATTAATAGTTAATAAACTTGTTGAAACAGGGGTGAATTACATTCAAGGGTAATTGGTGTAATTGTTAACAAAGTAGTAAAACCTTGGTTTACACGCAGTCGATAACCTGGTGTATTCATTAAACAAAGTATTAAAACCTTGTTACAATTCGAATCCCCAATTAGTTGGAATATTTAACTTCGGGTATAAGGATAATTTGACGAGGACACTCGCATTTTATATTTATGACTGATGGACTGTTATGGACAAAAACCAGACGAACATATTAAATAATCCAGGACAAAGGACAATTAACCCATGGGCATAAAACTAAAATCAACACGTCAAACATCATGATTACGGAAGTTTAAATAAGCATAATTCTTTTATTTCATATTTAATTTCCTTTATCTTATATTTAATTGCACTTCTAATTATCGCACTTTTATTTATTGTTATTTAATCGTACTTTTAATTATCGTACTTTTTAATTATCGCAATTTTATTTTATCGCACTTTTATTGCAATTTCATTATCGTTATTTATTTTACGCTTTAAATTAAGTCTTTTATTTATTTAATATTTTACATTTGGTTTTAACTGCGACTAAAGTTTTAAAATCGACAAACCGGTCATTAAACGGTAAAAACCCCCCTTTATAATAATAATATTACTTATATATATATATATATTTGTATTTTTATAAAAGTAAACTAATATAGCGTTAAGCTTTGTTTAAAGATTTCCCTGTGGAACGAACCGGACTTACTAAAAACTACACTACTTTACGATTAGGTACACTGCCTATAAGTGTTGTAGCAAGGTTTAAGTATATCCATTCTATAAATAAATAAATATCTTGTGTAAAATTGTATCGTATTTAATAGTATTTCCTGCTAAAATTAATAACTATTATATATACACCCCGCTGCACATCAATAGCAACCTTTTCTTATTAGTTTTTGTGCCTTCAAATTACTAATAAGATGTAGCTTCATGTTGCTCTTTTCTCCGTACACCATTAAAGGTTCTCCTTCTTCTCGTACAATGCGAATTGCATTTTTATAACATACGATCTCTGCTTTCACCTTCTTCAGCCAGTCCATGCCAACTATTACATCAAAACTCCCTAAATCTACTGGTATCAAATCAATCTTAAATATTTCGCTACCCAGTTTAATTTCTCGATTCCGGCATATATTATCTGCTGAAATTAATTTACCGTTTGCTAATTCGAGTAAAAATTTACTATCCAACGGCGTCAATGGACAACTTAATTTAGCACAAAAATCTCTACTCATATAGCTTCTATCCGCACCCGAATCAAATAAAAGATAAGCAGATTTATTGTCAATAAGAAACGTACCCGTAACAAGCCCCGGGTCTTCCTGTGCCTCTGCCGCATTAATATTGAAAACTCTTCCGCAGCCTTGTCCATTCGTGTTCTCCTGGTTCAGGCACTTTCTAATAATGTGGCCATGTTTTCCACATTTATAACAAACTACATTGGCATAACTTGCCCCGACACTACTTGCTCCGCCATTACTCGTTCCGACACCATTTGTTCCTTTCGTTCTGTTAACCCCTGGTCCGTAGACCTCACACTTCACCGCGCTATGACCATTTCTTCTACACTTGTTGCAAAATTTGGTGCAGAACCCCGAGTGATACTTTTCACACCTTTGGCATAGCTGCTTCTGATTGTTGTTGTTGTTGCAGTTATTATTGTTGTTGGGATGATTATTGTAGTTGCTGTTATTGTTGTTGTCGTTGTTGGGCCATTTGTTGTAGTTGCGATTGATGTTGCGATTGTTGGGATAATTGTTGCGATTATTGTTGTAATTGCTGTTGTTGTTGTATTGGTGATTCTTATCACCGTTTTCCTCCCACTTTCTTTTGACTTGCTTCACATTGGTCTCTTCAGTAGTATGTTCTTTAATTCTTTCTTCAATCTGGTTCACTAGTTTGTGAGCCATTCTACATGCCTGTTGTATGGAGGCGGGCTCGTGTGAACTTATATCTTCTTGGATTCTTTCCGGTAATCCTTTCACAAACGCGTCGATCTTCTCCTCCTCATCTTCGAACGCTCCCGGACACAATAGGCATAATTCTGTGAATCGTCTTTCGTACGTGGTAATATCAAATCCTTGGGTTCGTAACCCTCTAAGTTCTGTCTTGAGCTTATTGACCTCGGTTCTGGGACGGTACTTCTCGTTCATCAAGTGCTTAAATGCTGACCACGGTAGTGCTTACGCATCATCTTGTCCCACTTGCTCCAGATAGGTATTCCACCATGTTAACGCAGAACCTGTGAAGGTATGCGTAGCGTACTTCACTTTGTCCTCTTCAGTACACTTACTTATGGCAAACACCGATTCGACCTTCTCGGTCCACCGTTTCAATCCGATCGGTCCTTCGGTTCCATCAAATTCTAAAGGTTTGCAGGCAGTGAATTCTTTGTAGGTGCATCCTACACGATTTCCTGTACTGCTAGATCCAAGGTTATTGTTGGTATCTAGCCCAGCCTGTACTGCGGCTATGTTTGAAGCTAGAAAAGTACGGAATTCCTCTTCATTCATATTCACGGTGTGTTGAGTAGTCGGTGCCATTTCCTTCAAAATAGTCAAATGGAACAAGTTAATCATACAGAATATTAAGAGTAGTTAATAGTATTTCGTAGCATAATATGAACTCATTTATAAAAGCTTTTTCTTCATATTAGCGTTTTATAAGTTTAAATTCGGGTAGTACCTACCCGTTAAGTTCATACTTAGTAGCTAATATACAATTCAACTACTACAATTCTATATGAAAAACTGATTATAATAATATTTCGCGTTCAAACTTTTACACAATATTTTACAAACTTACAATACCGCTTATTTTACATATAGCATGAAATATAGCACACAATAAATTTGATACAAGATGGTTGTGAAGATAATTCTAGCTAGTACACAAGTCGTTCAGCAAAGGCAATAAAGATACGTAATTCATACGTCGAGAAACAAGTCATGCATTCTGGTTTTACTAGGATTACTTCCCATCCTTGGTCTTGTGGAACATAACCGTTATGGCCGTTGATAAGACAGCGTGTTGTAACGTCGTCAAATGGACGAGGGTTACGTAATGTCCAACAGTCCCGTAACAATCTAAAAACCTCATTTCTTACCCCAATTACCGACTCCGTCACTTGTGGGAACGTTTTGTTTAATAGTTGTAGCCCGATGTTCTTTTTCTCACTTTGGTGACAAGCGAACATTACCAACCCGTAAGCATAGCATGCTTCTTTATGTTGCATGTTAGCCGCTTTTTCTAAATCATGAAGTCCTATATTCGGATACATTGAGTCAAAATAATTTCTTAACCCGTTGCGTAAAATAGCATTTGGGTTCCCCGCAATATATGCGTCAAAGTAAACACATCGTAACTTATGGGTTTCCCAATGTGATATCCCCCATCTTTCAAACGAAAGTCTCTTATAAACCAAGACATTCTTGGAACGTTCTTCGAATGTCTTACAAACTGATTTTGCCGTAAATAGTTGTGCCGAAGAATTCTGACCGACTCTAGACAAGATTTCATCAATCATGTCTCCGGGTAGGTCTCTTAAAATATTGGGTTGTCTATCCATTTTGTGTTTTTATACTGTAAAATAGACAAGAGTTAGATTCATAAAAAAAAAATACTTATTAATACAAGCAATTTTTACATATATCATAAAGCATAAGCACACTATATTACATATATTACACCACACGAATACAACTATCTTATTCCGACTCGCTCGTTTCTTCTTCTTCGGTTTTGGTTCGTTTTGCCAAGTTTCTAAGAATATATGATGTTCCCCTAATACGAGCTGTCGTTTTCCGCAACGGTTTAGAAAAACCTGGTGGTTTAGAGGTTCCCGGGTCATTGTTACAACTTAAGGGCTTCGGGGGTTGACGATACATATAAAGTTCATCGGGGTTGGAATTAGATTTCTCTATTTTTATGCCCTTTCCCTTATTATTTTCTTTTGCCTTTTTAAATTCAGTTGGGGTAATTTCTATAACATCATCGGAATTCTCGTCGAAATTCGATTCATCGGAGAATTGGTAATCCTCCCAATATTTTGCTTCCTTGGCGAAAACACCATTGACCATAATTAACCTTGGTCGGTTGGTTGAGGATTTTCTTTTACTTAACCGTTTTATTATTTCCCCCACCGGTTCTATTTCCTCCTCCGGTTCCTCCTCTTCCGGTTCTGATTCTTCTTCCGGTTCTTCTTCGGGAACTTGTGAATCAGTCCAATATATTCGACTCTTCGTTATTATTAGGTGAGTCAATGGGATTTGTGCTAGAGGTAGACATCTATCACACAATATCAAACATGTTAAGAGATTAATATATCACATAATATATACATGTTAATAATATATAGTTTCCAACAAAAATGTTAAGCAATCATTTTTAAAGAAAACACGGTCGAAGTCCAGACTCACTAATGCATCCTAACAAACTCGATAAGACACACTAATGCAAATTTTCTGGTTCTCTAAGACCAACGCTCGGATACCAACTGAAATGTCCCGTTCTTATTGATTAAAAACGTTCCATATTAATTGATTTCGTTGCGAGGTTTTGACCTCTATATGAGATGTTTTTCAAAGACTGCATTCATTTTTAAAACAAACCATAACCTTTATTTCATAAATAAAGTTTTAAAAAGCTTTACGTAGATTATCAAATAATGATAATCTAAAATATCCTGTTTACACACGACCATTACATAATGGTTTACAATACAAATATGTTACATCGAAATCAGTTTCTTGAATGCAGTTTTTACACAATATCATACAAACATGGACTCCAAATCTTGTCCTTATTTTAGTATGCAACAGCGGAAGCTCTTAGTATTCACCTGAGAATAAACATGCTTTAAACGTCAACAAAAATGTTGGTGAGTTATAGGTTTAACCTATATATCAAATCGTAACAATAGACCACAAGATTTCATATTTCAATACACATCCCATACATAGAGATAAAAATCATTCATATGGTGAACACCTGGTATCCGACATTAACAAGATGCATATATAAGAATATCCCCATCATTCCGGGACACCCTTCGGATATGATATAAATTTCGAAGTACTAAAGCATCCGGTACTTTGGATGGGGTTTGTTAGGCCCAATAGATCTATCTTTAGGATTCGCGTCAATTAGGGTGTCTGTTCCCTAATTCTTAGATTACCAGACTTAATAAAAAGGGGCATATTCGATTTTGATAATTCAACCATAGAATGTAGTTTCACGTACTTGTGTCTATTTTGTAAATCATTTATAAAACCTGCATGTATTCTCATCCCAAAAATATTAGATTTAAAAGTGGGACTATAACTTACTTTCACAGATTTTTACTTCGTCGGGAAGTAAGACTTGGCCACTGGTTGATTCACGAACCTATAACAATATATATACATATATATCAAAGTATGTTCAAAATATATTTACAACACTTTTAATATATTTTGATGTTTTAAGTTTATTAAGTCAGCTGTCCTCGTTAGTAACCTACAACTAGTTGTCCACAGTTAGATGTACAGAAATAAATCGATAAATATTATCTTGAATCAATCCACGACCCAGTGTATACGTATCTCAGTATTGATCACAACTCAAACTATATATATTTTGGAATCAACCTCAACCCTGTATAGCTAACTCCAACATTCACATATAGAGTGTCTATGGTTGTTCCGAAATATATATAGATGTGTCGACATGATAGGTCGAAACATTGTATACATGTCTATGGTATCTCAAGATTACATAATATACAATACAAGTTGATTAAGTTATGGTTGGAATAGATTTGTTACCAATTTTCACGTAGCTAAAATGAGAAAAATTATCCAATCTTGTTTTACCCATAACTTCTTCATTTTAAATCCGTTTTGAGTGAATCAAATTGCTATGGTTTTATATTGAACTCTATTTAATGAATCTAAACAGAAAAAGTATAGGTTTATAGTCGGAAAAATAAGTTACAAGTCGTTTTTGTAAAGGTAGTCATTTCAGTCGAAAGAACGACGTCTAGATGACCATTTTAGAAAACATACTTCCACTTTGAGTTTAACCATAATTTTTGGATATAGTTTCATGTTCATAATAAAAATAATTGTCCCAGAATAACAACTTTTAAATCAAAGTTTATCATAGTTTTTAATTAACTAACCCAAAACAGCCCGCGGTGTTACTACGACGGCGTAAATCCGGTTTTACGGTGTTTTTCGTGTTTCTGGGTTTTAAATCATTAAGTTAGCATATCATATAGATATAGAACATGTGTTTAGTTGATTTTAAAAGTCAAGTTAGAAGGATTAACTTTTATTTGCGAACAAGTTTAGAATTAACTAAACTATGTTCTAGTGATTACAAGTTTAAACCTTCGAATAAGATAGCTTTATATGTATGAATCGAATGATGTTATGAACATCATTACTACCTCAAGTTCCTTGGATAAAACTACTGGAAATGAGAAAAATAGATCTAGCTTCAAAGGATCCTTGGATGGCTTGAAAGTTCTTGAAGCAGAATCATGAAACGAAAACAATTTCAAGTAAGATTTCCACTCGAAATAAGATTGTTATAGTTATAGAAATTGAATTAAAGTTTGAATATGATTATTACCTTGTATTAGAAATATAACCTACTATAAGTAACAAAGGTTTCTTGATCTTGGATGATTACTTGGAATGGATTTAGAAAACTTGGAAGTAAACTTGCAATCTTGGAAGTAAACTTGATTTTATGAAACTAGAACTTTTGGAATTTATGAAGAACACTTAGAACTTGAAGATAGAACTTGAGAGAGATCAATTAGATGAAGAGAATTGAAGAATGAAATTGTTTTTAGGTGTTTTTGGTCGTTGGTGTATGGATTAGATATAAAGGATATGTAATTTTGTTTTCATGTAAATAAGTCATGAATGATTACTCATATTTTTATAATTTTATGAGATATTTCATGCTAGTTGCCAAATGATGGTTCCCATATGTGTTAGGTGACTCACATGGGCTGCTAAGAGCTGATCATTGGAGTGTATATACCAATAGTACATACATCTAAAAGCTGTGTATTGTACGAGTACGAATACGGGTGCATACGAGTAGAATTGTTGATGAAACTGAACGAGGATGTAATTGTAAGCATTTTTGTTAAGTAGAAGTATTTTGATAAGTGTCTTAAAGTCTTTCAAAAGTGTATGAATACATATTAAAACACTACATGTATATACATTTTAACTGAGTCGTTAAGTCATCGTTAGTCGTTACATGTAATTGTTGTTTTGAAACCTTTAGGTTAACGATCTTGTTGAATGTTGTTAACCCATTGTTTATTATAACAAATGAGATGTTAAATTGTTATATTATCATGATATTATGATATATAATATATCTTAGTATGATATATATACAGTTAAATGTCGTTACAACGATAATCGTTACATATATGTCTCGTTTCGAAATCATTAAGTTAGTAGTCTTATTTTTACATATGTATTTCATTGTTAATACACTTAATAATATATTTACTTATAATTTAACATAATTAACCAAGTGTATCAATATATTAATATGATTCATATGTACCTAGTAAGACGTTGTTATAACGATAATCGTTATATATATCGTTTTGGAGTTTCTTAAATTAATAGTCTCATTTTTATGTATATAACTCATTGTTAAAATACCTAATGAGATACATACTTATAATAAAATCATGTTAACTATATATATATAACCATATATATGTCATCGTATAGTTTTTACAAGTTTTAACGTTCGTGAATCACCGGTCAACTTGGGTGGTCAATTGTCTATATGAAACCTATTTCAATTAATCAAGTCTTAACAAGTTTCATTGCTTAACATGTTGGAAACACTTAATTATGTAAATAACGATTTCATTTAATATATATATAAACATGGAAAAGTTCGGGTCACTACAGTTATAAGATTCTGTCTCAAAAGAGGATCGGCCGACGGACAAGACAATCGGTCGGAGGTCTATGACAATCGGTCGGAGGTCTATGACTAACGGCCGATGGTGTTAACTTTGGAACTGAATCTTAGAATTAAGACCCTCGGTCGATGGAAGCTACTATCGGTCGATGGTAGTGGACGATCGGTCGATGGTCAAGAAAAGAACGGCGTATGGTAAAGACAAACGGTTCTATGATATGACAAACTGTCCTCCGGTTCAATATGAGACGATCGGTCGATTGTGTCTGACGAACGGTCGAGGGTCGGGACGAATGGACGATGGTCAACGACGATCGGCCGAGGGTAGTTCTTACGAATACTGGGCAGGAAAAACTAGGGTTTTCGCTTAAAGCTTCAATTTCGATCGATTTTGACGTTCTAAATACAAACCAAACCGTTAGACACCTAAGAAACTCACCCAGTAACAAAAATAAACACAAAAACACAAGATTTAAACGTAAAAATATCAACTTTTAATCAAAATCCCGTTTTGACCAAAAACCCTAAAACTCAAACGATGAATTCGACTCAAAAATGTTTAGATCAACAAGCCTACGCTCTGATACCACTTTGTAGACGATCTAGGACCTTAGATCAAACGTTATACCTAGATTAAAGGCAGAAAACAATAAACAAGGATGAATCGAATACGTCACTTTGGGATCAATCTAACCAACTATTTGTTGATATAATCGACGCCTAGATGATTGTATTCGGTTGGGGTATGGTCTGGGACAATAGTAACAGCGAATAACGACGGAAAGAGGGTGTAGGGTGTGTAACCTAACAATGTAACCCAACACCCGTATTTATATATAGTCACAGCGACCATCGACCGGTGGTCTCTGACCTACGGCCGATGATGATAGTCCCTCGACCGATGGTCTCTACCATCGGTCGATGGTCTGAGCTGCCAACCAAACAGCTCGAACCATTTTACGTCATCATATTAATCAAATCAGCCACAATGTATTAATGACGATATCCTTACACGACTGAAATAGTAAACACAATACGAATAGAACATATTACATGATAGAACTCGGGATTATGCACCAACATCTTAGATTAGCGTGACTTTCACCTTGTCGGTGAGTACACTCGTTTGGGTTTTAGTTGTCTGTTGACTAGGGCTCCTTTTTGGATTACTTTTGTATTGGTTGTACTTGTTGATCTTCGGATGTGTTAATGTTATTACGTATTTTTGCCAATAAATATTAGAACTGATTTAATTAGATACATGCAATAGCAAAAATGGTAAAGTTGGATAACATCTGGTGTAATATCCCTTAACATAAAAAAGAATAAACAAAAACATTATGTCTTGGCTCATCAGATTGACCATGTTTAGCAAATTCCGATATTTTCTGTCTTATTTTTATTTTGTTAACAATTTAGTTTGACATATACGATTGTTTGAAGTATACAATTTCTTTGATACTCTAATCATATGAATACAATTGTTGGAAGGTTTATGTGTATGGACTATAGAGCACATGTTTGCCTTGTTAGTAAAACACTGAAACTTTACCCGAATTGACACATTCAAAGGTAAATGGTTTGGAATTGCCACCTTTAGTTTCTTTACTCAAGTATAATTACAAAAGTGTATGGATAATATCATGATGTATCAATCACCAATAAACTAACAAACTGGCCTTCATTTGAATATGTACTATGGAACTTCAAACTTGCAGTATGCAGCTCTAGTACAGGCTACAGCTGATTTCAAACAGAGATCATTTAGTGCCTTTAATGACAGGAACTCGTTAACAACTTAGTAGAATCAATAGATACCTACTCCATTGGCAGAACTTGAACCGAGTACAGATGAGGCGGATGCAAAACCTTAATAAAATTTTCATATTCAGCAAGGGTAAACACTAATAAAATTGTTTATGAATTCTTTGATAAGTTTATCATGAAGATAGTCAGGCCCATATGAAATATCAAAAAGTTGTTATTTCAATATGTATTCAACTTTTTTTTGCGATAAGCCTTCGAGATGTATTCAACTACCATATATACTGTAATATGTATCTAGCTAAAATAAGAACTTGTGTATATTATGTAACTTACCTTCTGTCACATCTGACACCGTTATATACCTGGTGAAATTTACTGCATCACATATGGTTGCCACATCATCGAAAACCATTCACTTAACTAATAAGTAACAAAAAAAATACAGTTTGTGAAGTTTGATACATAGAATGAACTTCATTTCAGCTGGATACATATATAACAAAACTGATGAACTTGAATACATTCTAATGTAATTTGTTCATATATAAGATACACTTTATTAATTAGTTAATCACACCTTCACAACTAGGGGTTTAGAAGAACTTTCGCCAACGTTGAATCGTTCCTCCTCCCCTTCATGTAACTCCGACACCAGTTTCGACAACTTCTGCACCACTTCACTCGCATTAGGCCTCAACAGAGGATCCTCGTCCACACACGCTTTTGCTAGATTCGCTAATGCGACAGCTGCATCGAACGAATAATTCTCCTTTAACCCGTCATCAACCCATTCCCTTAACTTCTCGCCAGCATCACTTGATTGCATTATCAAATTTATTTTCTCATGTAACAAAACATTTTTTTCTTCGTTTTCCATTTTGCTAAGGGGTGATTTTCCTGATATAATTTCCAGTAAAACCACCCCGAAAGCATAAATATCTATACTTTTCGTCATTGCATCTGAACTTTTACCTAAAAGTTCAGGTGCAATGTACCCGGTATCACATGAAAAAGGCTCAACTCCAGTTGAACCTTTTTGAGAAATACTTTTACTTTTACCACACTCGTCCATACCGAAATTCCCAATCTTGGCGTTAAACTCTTCATCGAGAAAAATATTTCGACTCTTGATGTTTCGATGAACATAACTAGGACTCATTATCTGATGCATGAATTGTAACCCAGTTGCAACATCTAAACAGATTCTTAACCTTTGATTCCATGTCAAGTGACAATTACACGAAGCAATAAATTGACTCTTTATTGCCAATCCACCATGAATCCAGTCTTTTAACGATCCATTTTTCGCGTATTCAAACACCAAATACGCGTCATCAGATTCACCTGTTGTACAAGTCCCCAACAATTTGACTATATTCGGGTGAAAATATGTCGAATCTTGAAACAATTCAAACTTAATCTTGGACACTAAATGTTGATTAGTGCATTTTATAGCCAATTCTTTTCCTTTGTGGCGACCGTGATAAACTCTGCCGTTAATGAGGTTGCTGGAGCAGAAGTTGGCTGTGGCGGTATTTAGCTCTTCGATCGTAAAGGTTTCCACCACAATTGGTTTGTGCGTAGAGGATTCAAACGAGATTTTGTTTTCGCTAAGTGATCGTACACTTAGACTTAACTGTTGAAGCTCCAAATCAACATTTTTGTTTGATAAAGAACCATGATGTAGATTTATAGTTTTGTTCTTGTTCTTCCATAGGATAATGTACAATGTAGATGCTACAATTGCTATACAAATAATGAATGCAACAATACTTACGGAAATGTAAACTTGAGGTTCCCACATTTTTGGACTAGGAGTAATGTATGTAACAAGTGTTAAATTGAGCTCATATGAATGAATGAAGAAGAATTGAGCCTTAATGACAAATAGGCAAATGGATCTCACCATTTTTTCAAAAAAATGTGTTTAATACATTAACTTAACGATAACCCCAAGAAGGCAAGAAGGCCAAAAGGGGGCCCACATATTAAAAAAAAAAAAAAAACTGACATGTTTAACTAGTAGATCTCCTAGGTTCGTTGGTGGGGAAATTAATCTGGGTCAAAATTAATATATAATTTGTTAAAACAGCTGATAAGCTATTAATATAATGTGACTTTGAATTGAATTGAATGAATCTTGACTTTAAGCTAGCTATAAGCTATAATTAGAATTTTATGAAGTTTACATTGAAAATATGCAATTAAGATGTTGTATCCTGTACATTAACGATATTGTATCTTGATCAATAATAACATAATACTTGAGAGTTTTCGATGAACAAGTTATTTCCTGACAGAAGACAATACGGACATGCATTTCTCATAAAAATGTACCTCAATCATAGAGCTACCAAATCATATTAGAGATTAAACGGTGTGTTTGATAAGATATAATGATTAAATACTTAATCAAATCATATTTAACTACTTAATCAAATCATATTAGAGATTAAAAGGTTTGTTTGATAAGATATAATGATTTAAACATCAAGGTGTTGGTGTATTTTATGGGAGCTTAGGGGTTCATGAGCTGCAAAATATTTTTCTTGAAGTTACTCGTCAATTTTATGGGTCTCGGAGGTTGCGGGGGTCTTGCGCTCGAGCCTCACCCGAGGGGTTTTAACACACGCGATGCCCGTATTGATTCACCATGGGGGTTTCCTCCCGAGGGGCGGTAAGAATGAAATGCTCGTTTCAGAAAATGTTCGTGTGGGTGAGTTCCGACATCGCGCTTGAACCCCATCAGTAAATCCAAACCGCCGTTCAAAAAATACTTGAAGATTTATAATATGAGAGATTCTCAAATATTATGATTGAACATGGTTCTTGATGGTAAAACTTGTTTTATTAATACTTGTGGACAAACACTACGAATAATATAACAGTATCTTATTAATTTTTACATTAATAAAAACTATATATATTTGTTTTATAATTTTTTCTTATATAATACAGAGGATATGACAAAAAGTTGATGTGTTGAATGGTTAATATAGTAGTTTAACGCTAAATAGTTTCTTACCGGTCACTATGTTTTCATTTATATATGAAAAAACGAAGTGAATATTGAACGATTCAACATTTAATGTTGAACTATGTAATTAATGAGGACTCAGTTAAGGCAACCTGTGGGTTGTTTACTTTTTTCTATATCGAGTCATGTTTTCATTTGCCTTTTAATGAAAAATGCGTGCTTGATTCTTTGTCCCCTATAAATAAATTAATTTTCAGATTAAGTGATAAAAATGAATAATTTTACTTACTGAATTAAGATCTCTACATAAATAAGCCATTAAGTGAAAAGTAAATAAACTAAAACAGATCATTAAGTGAAAAGTAAATAAATAAGCCCTTAAGTAACTTAAATAAATATAAATGGGGGGGTGTGTGTGAGAGAAAGTGATGAGAGAGAGGGTGAGGTATGCAAGCTTCAAGGCGGGTTTCGATTTCAAGCAAGATCAATACAACGGGAGATTCAACAATAACGATTTTCCAAGACTAATCAAGAACCAATGGACCTCGTTCATGTTTTTCAACTATCCCAATAGTTGGAACATAGAGAACCTTTGGCGTGTTTTCAAACCGTTTGGAAATCTGAAAGACATCTATATGGCAAACGAACGCCATAAAAATGGTCAGAGATTCGCTTTCGCTAGATTTGGGGACGTTACTAATGTTGGCCGGTTGCTTAACTCCATGGAAACTATCAAGTTTGATGGTTTTCCAATTAGGGGTTTTCAAAGCTTATGAAAGATCTTATGATAGAACTGATTCGATGCATCAGAGATATCAGTCTATGGGTGATGCAAGGGGCTACACCAATGGTAAAAGTAACCGGTCTAACGCATTCACTGATGGTAGAGGGTTTAACGAAGTTGCCGCTACACCAAGGAATGATTTAAGGTACAAGACCAATATTAAGAAAGAAGATCTGAGGACAAAACTTGAAAACAATAGATTGAAGAATGTAGTTCGGAAAGTTGTATAGGATGTGAAAGATATAAGAAAGGTTGATATCAAGAAACATAATTGCAACAGTGAAGATTTCATGGAGTGTTGTATAGTTGCTCATGTAAAAAACATTGATCTCATCAATCAATTTGAAAACGTATGTAGGGCAAAAGGTTTAGATGAATTCTCTATCAAGTACTTGGGTGGATTAGACATCCTAATCCATTGTAAGTCAAATTCCATGGTGAATAACATACTGAGTTCGAATGGCCATGCAATCAATAAATGGTGTAGTAGTATTGAAAGGCTCAAACCTAACTACTGGACATCCGGAGGGTGTTATGTGTGGGTTGACATCAAGGGGGTTCCGGTAACTTGTTAGAACGAGGATGTCTTTAGAGAAATAGCACAGAAGTGGGGTAGGGTTATTGAACTAGAAAACTGCTCCATCACTTCAATAAATCAAAATCTATTGTCTGGGCATGCGGTAATTCATGTTATGGATTTAAATCATATTTATGGTATTACTGAGATTATTGTTGATGATTTGCTCTTGCTCCATGTTTCGGTCTTAGAAGATTATGAACGTAAGGTGCAACTTGACATTGAACCAATCTCTTCCGATTGGGTTGATGATGTTCATAAATTTGAAAAGTAGGATATGGCAGATGACATTCATGTTAATAACAATGATGGCTCGGATGATGTGAAGCAGTTTCCGGTCAACACTTGCTGGAATCAAGACGGTATCTTGGATGATGTGGAGTCCGGCTGTAATAATGATAGTTCAAGGTTCCAAGAAATTAATCATGATGAAAGAGACAAAGATGAAGGTATAGAGAATCATGTGAACGATTTGGTTTCCCCAAAAAATACATAACGGCGCAGACATCAACTTTTCTTCTCCCTCCAAGACTTACCCCTTTCTTGGAACTGATAACAGTGTGGATTATGTGGAAGATACATGTTACGATCAGAATGTTGGGCCGACCCATAAGGATACAAGTATATTCAGTCCAATTCGTTCTAGTGGGTTAAACTTGGAAAATCCATTGACCCCTTTTTGCAATCCACCAGTTATTAACATCTATTCTAATGGGATGTCAACTGACCCAACCAAGCCTGGTAACACTTTATCCAGTAAGTCCAATAAATCTGTTTCAATTGGGCTCAGACCTGCTCCTATCTCACGTGAACAGATCTCTACCTCCAGGCATGTTGCTTATGTTCCTAATCCCAACAAGCTTAAGACTGTGACGACTGATGTTAATATATTCAGGCATATCGAACGTGAGAAAAAGGTTAAAACCGCAGAGAATGTTACCGGTTCTCAGGCTAATCCCAAAGTGTCAAAGAGACATAAATCAGGCAAGAAGGATTATTGCTTCTCTAAGCTACAAAGATGGAAAACATCATCTAGAATGATGAATCTGAAGAACGCTGCTAGAAAAGAGATCCCATTAGTGGGCCCATTAAATTGACTTGTTCAAACTGTGTCAATCAACCTTCCCAGTCACTCAATAGGAAATCTTCGTCAAACGTCAGGCAAGCGTATTTTTCACATAGCTCTTCGTTTTTTGTTTCAAATAATGGTTTAAGGGAGTTTGGTGATCAATTAGGGCTTAGTTGGGTGGAAAAATCCACCCATTAAGTCTCTTGATTACTCTTGTCGCTATAGTTATATGCTTTATGAAATTCCTTTCACTAAATATTAGAGGGATCGGGGTTGGTAAAGAATGTAAGCTTGGTTGGTTGAAAAGCATTTGTCGTGTCGAAAAACCTAATATCGTGATTCTTCAGGAAATGAAACTACACTCTATTGATTTACAATGGGTACTTGGATTGTGGGAAACCAAGATTGTAATTTTATCCAAAAAGAAATGGTCGGGAAATCGGGGGGTCAATTGGTTATTTGGGATACAACATACTTTGATGTTTCTGACTCATTTGTTGCCAACTTTTGTATTGGGGTCCGAGGTGTTTGGAAGAATACGAGAGCAAAAGTTAATGTTATCAATGTTCATGGACCGCATGATGATCATAACAAGCAAATTTTTTGGAATCAATTTCAAAACTTGATTTTGTGTGATCCAAATGACGCATGGGTGATTTGTGGTGATTTTAATGAAGTTAGATCCGAAGACGAAAGACTCAATTGTCAATATTCCGATAGTAGAGCGAAGTTGTTTAATGACTTCATCAACAATGCAAAACTAATTGATATTCCACTAGGTGGAAGAAATTTCACCCGCGTTAGAGATGATGGCACAAAATTTAGCAAGCTAGATCGATTTTTAGTTAATGATTGTTTCAACGAATTGTGGAGTTGTCTTTCGGTGGTAGCTCTTGATCGTGGCAAATCGGATCATTGTCCCATTATTCTAAAAGATGGTAACAAAAATTTTGGTCCAAAACCGATCAAAGTTATAACAACCCCCACATTTCCATACTTGAATTGACTAATTTGCCTATAGGGTTGTTATCCATACGTAATATATAATTAAATTCAACGTTGATCAAATATTTATTTTTAGTCGACACGTTTTGTTAACTAAAGTTTACACTAATTATATAAAATAACTTTAGTTAATATTAATATTAATGTGTATTATATTTAAAACTATATGTAACATAATTATTAATTAAATGATAAGTTATTTTAATCATTATATATATTTTTAGCTTATAAAAAAGATTTTTTTTATAAATTAAATAATGAGCCCATGAATTTTGACTAAATATTTTCAAAGATAAAACTTATTAAAAACATTTTTAACATGTTTTCTTTTTTTGTCAAAATTGGCACATTTATTTTATTTTCTTTTCACCAACCATTTTTACCTATAAATACGTGGCTCCTCATTCATTTTTTCTTGCCAAAAACAAAAACTTAAGTTATTCTCTCAAAACATTGAAGAAAATTTAATATTGTCGATTATATTTATATTTATTGTATATTCTTTGTAAAATTTGAAATTAATTATGTTTATATGTTATAAATAGTATTATGATGTATAAAAATAATTTTGATAATTTATGGAATATTATTTATAATTAAATACGAATTATGTAGTATTTAAACGTAAAAACAATGTAAGATTCGTAATAAATATTTTTAACCAAAAATAAAATATATATAATTTTTTTCTGAGTTTATAAAACTTATATAGATCTGTAAAAATTATAAAAATACTTACTTGGGTCAAATTGGTAATTATTATATAATTAAACTCTATTATTATGTAATTCGAAGGTAAATTAAGAATAAATCTAAAATAATAAAAAATATTTTTTAAATTTTTTTCTACAGGTTATTAGACTGATAGAAACTTAAAAAAATTATAAAAATAATTGTTTGGGTTTATTTAGTAATTATGTAGAATTAAACTTGTTTTGTGAATAAATTAAGGTTAAAAACAAAAATAAATACAAAAATATAATAAAAATGTTTTCTTAAATTTTTCTACTTATCTATATGATTAACTAAAACTATAAAAATTATGTATATAATTTTTAGATATTTAATTAATTACTTAGACATTTTTGGATAATGTTCGATTAATAAAACACTATTATTTTTGAAGTAATTTAGGTATTTATTTAAAGGTAATTATATTTAATATATATAAAACATAGTAAGGTATAATAACTAAATATTAAATAATACTTAGGTTATATTATCACATATATAATTATTAAGTACATTAATAATTCGTTGTGTGTATACACCTATAACGTGAAGGTTATAATTAAAAGATAACGTGCACTTTATACGAACCTCACTGTTACTTGTGGCCTAGGGTGGTCCTTGTTGCCTTATGGGAACCGCTTGTGGATTTCGAATGCCATGACTTAGATTCTGGTCAAGAATCCTGGGCGCCCGATAACAACAGATCATTCGAGTGACTTGCATGATAGCAACGAAGTTTGGGCAAGATTGTACAACATCTTTGTAAAGAATTATAACCCGAACTTCTTTAAACTAGGAGCTTACAATAAGTGGAAAATTTTCATAAATAGTAGGTTTCCAAAAATAGAAACTTTTGAGAAATAGGAACTTTTCTCGAAAACCGTCACTGTTAATATAGTTGCTATATTAATAAACAAACTTTATGTCTGTTAGATATTAACTAATCAAAGATTATATCTCTAGGTTAAGATCTCCGATCACTTACTCCGTTCATTCTTCTTTGCGTGGAATAACTTACTTGCTACTAAGGTGAACTTCATAGCCCCACTTTTTACTGTTTCATAACTGTTTTACAACTTTTGGGGTGAGTCACATGCTTGCTTTATAACTGTTTTACGCTTAGACACAAGTACTAAATTGTTAACTATGCTGTCATGCTTTGATTCATGCTAAATCCCTACCGTAATATTGTTAATTGCTACGTTTAAATGCAAACTTAATTATTGTGAATAGATCTATTGAGAGTAATGTCTCTAACCATTTGACCGCTGATCTTTGGTTACATAATAATGATTTCACGACACTGACAGTACAAGGTGTCACAGGGTAAATTTTGTTTAGTAGCGATATTACAAACTGCAGCAACACTTTTAGATTGATATTTCTATATCAATCAACTTTAAACTAAATCTTGTGATCTATCATTATTATCAAAATCATTGTTTATGATAAACCTATGAACTTACCAACCTTTTGGTTGACACTTTTAAGCATGTTTTGTCTCAGGTACTTATATATTATGCTTCCACTGTAGAACTTTGATGTACTCAGAAGTCAAGCCATGCACTGGGATCAGAGTTAACATCTGCGTCAATGTCAATTTAGACGGGGTGTTACAGTTGGTATCAGAGCTAGTTTAAGCTGTGTCATCGGCTTAATTGTAGAGGGGGTTCTCACAGTGTTACCTGTGATGAAGCATTTGCTCTTACTCCTCGCGGTCCGAATATGGTTGGCTTTGCCGAGAGGCATGGCCGTAAAATCAGTGTCTGAGGTACGCTCAGTGGTCACCAGACGGTTAGCTGGGAAGGCACTGAGTGGGATGTGTCCCCAAATTTTAGTTGGTATCAGAGCGGTGGTTGTAGGGAACAATGCAGTCTTAATGTGGATAATCCAGATTAATAGGGTGCATTAAAGTCTAGTCTACAGCCTGACCTATAGCTTTAAGATATTATTACTTGCATTATACATATACATATCTCTTATTCTGTAACTCTGG